>NC_050591.1:6155000-6307500 GCF_013368585.1 Megalops cyprinoides
GTGATACTTACTTGATTGTGAAGGTTACCTACCTATGATAGTTACTTGGTTGTGTTGGTTACTCACCTGTGATAGTTACCTGTTTTTCACACACACACACACACACACACACACACACACACACACACACACACACACACACACACACACACACACGCACACACACATACACACACACTCTGTGAGCCCCTGGAGATAAAGAGCTCTGTGCCTCACTAAACATTCTTTTCATCCTTGTGCCAGACTGAGCGTGACTCTTTGGTGGGCAGGGTGACCGTGATACCCCACCCTGTCTATTGGAGTACACCACAGTACCCCTAGGGTGCAAGGACAAAATGCAGTGTTTTCATTTCTCAGTTTTCAGCATTTTCAGTCTCCAAGGCAACAGCTGTCAGAATTCCAACCAACAGGAAATCAGCTCTGTCCTACCTACTGTAGCGTCCCTCCCCACTTTACCAAACATTTCTTCCAAAACCGCTTCATAAAACTTCATTATGAAAAATCTCCTCCATTGCTACTATAGTACCCAATCCCCCAGCAATGAGGAAATCAGCAGGTTGTGAAATCAAACAGAGCTGACTGCACCTGCTACAGCTGATGTGAAATCCAACTCTACCCCCAGATGAAAGGTTACTGCTCGACCTCAGTGGACTCTGCTTTGAGGAGAGGGCAGAATCGCGCAGGTGTAAAGCTGTACTAATCTCTTGCAAAAACTATTTTTCGGTAGCAAAGCATGGCTTTACGCCTCAGACCACAGAAAATATATCACTTCACCAGACCGTGGCAATAAGGTCAGAGTGTTTGGACATATAGATGTAAAACCATCTCAGAAAGGTCTGAGAAAGGTTCCGGCGCAACATTCCTTTCATCTGCAGCATCTCTTATCTCTCTGAATTCTATCAAGAAAAATACGCATTTTTACAAAATCCTCACTACAAGGACGATGGCATTTATGTATTGGTCATAGCCTGCATCTCTCATGTTTAATAAACATTCTCCCCAGAGTTTTCCTTCCATCATCACTGCGCTGCGCACAGTCGAGCTGACAGGTCGTACAGCTCCCAGCTTTTGTTCCTCATTACGAGGCCTTACTTAGCAGCAGTTTCAGGTGACTAAGTGCTTACGTGGAGAGAGCACTCTATTTCTCCAGAGCTGAGAGAACGGAAAGCCGGAGAGCTTTTAAGAGCCCGAAAGAGCATCATTAAAGCCGGAGGAGCAACATTAATGCCTCTGGAGAGGGAGGGGGATTCACCACCCAGGAGAGCAAACACATTATACTACACGGGCCATGCTACCGCCTGCTCCAATTGGTCAATGCATAACAGCCAATGAGTCCTTTATTGAAGTGGGCAGCCTGCTATCCCTCACAACTTGGACACAGTGCAGGTCCCCTAGGAAAGATCTGTGCAAATCAGAGGCAGAGATTACACCTACACTCATGTCAGTGTTATTGAGGTACACACTGTAATTCTTTATGGCTCTCTCTCTCTGTCATCAATGTTCCTCCTGAAATTGGTTCATTTTCTGGTGCCTTTGTAGAAAAGCCATCATTCTAGCTCTAACAACCAACAAAGCAAAGCAAGACCCACACAACAGAACAGTACACACCACTCATCATCACACGGCACTCACACACCCACACCCACACACACATACAGATTGCCCTAAGACAGCACACACACACACACACACACCCACACACACACACACACACACACACACACACACACACACACACACACACACACCACTCCCCCTAAAACATTAAATCATTCTGAAGGCTTTGAGTCTCTAAGGTCTGAGCCCAGAGTGAGACAGCGTTTCCATAGTTTTAAATGCCAAACTCCTGAGGTGCTAAACCCCTCCCCCAGCTGCCCAGATGAAAACACATCACCATCTGCAAAGTGAGCAAGTATCATCTCAATACGAAATACGTCTGACACATTATTACCAACTGCAATTTCTTCAACTAAAGAGAAATTACGAGGTAATATTTGTGAGGAATGAAATTTTCAGAAAAGGTCACTCAGATTTTCAGAATACAACAGCAAAGCTGTATGTGCAAATGTGTTCTCATATTTCATCTGCCCGCCACACAGGTAGACTCTAAAATTAAATTTGACTGCAAGTATAATCTCAGTGTGACTGCTATGTAGCCTACCTGTGAAAATGTTGCCTTTTCCTAACCAGGGTGTGAAATAAGAATCAAATTTGCTACTACAGCACCACCTGGTGGACAACATAGGTCAGTAATGGACCCAGATTTAATTAGTTTCATGTTCAAAAAATTGTCCTCGTTTATATTCAAACAAAATCAAATAACTTATCTTCCAAGGCAAACCTGTAAGATGCTTTTATCAATAATATACTTCATCATACAGCTTATAAGACAGACATATGGGACCACATTTCACATAGAAAGAAAAAAGTCAGCTTGGTGTTTCTGCAACTTGATGGTGATCAGCAGGACTGCAGTCTGAAGCTCTGCTCCCTGTTGGAAACAGTGAAAAAGTGCCTCAGCTTCAAACTCTCCTTTGTCTCAAACACAGCCGGTTAACTAGCTTTCTATCCAATGATCACAAGCAGATCCAATCAAATTTTATTCATGTGATGCATTTAATTTCTTGCATTGTCTTACATTTCAGAGAGATGAGCAACAAAAACAAAATTAAAAAGGTTACATGGAGAATAAAAGTAATCACAATATCAGAGCACTCATATAAACTGTAAAAATGAATCATAAGACATTCTGAAAAGGTGCCTTTTAACCCAGAATTGATACTTTCAGAGTTCCTGGCATATTGAAGTGCATTACACTATATTATTGTCATTTAGCAGCCGCTCTTATCCAAAGTTACTTACACAGGTTACATGTTATCTCTTTATACAGCTGGATATTTACTGAGGTAATTCTGGATTAAGTATTTTGCCCAAGGGAGTTGGCTGTTCCACTATAGGGCAGCTGCTGTTTCTCATATTTTAGGAACAGTGAGGTGACCTGCATTCTGGACAAGATTTAAGAGATTATACACAGGAAGCAGGTCCTTGCGGTAGCTATGTGCAAGTCCGCTGAGGTGACGCTCAAACAGGATGACTTTGTTCAGTTCTTTTCATTTCAGATCTGCTGTCTCTCCTGAGCTGCTCGGTCAGCCAAGATGCTTGTTCCAGTCTGGACTCGGGTTCGAGTCTGAGCTGTGTATGACTGAGAGTCTGCAGCGGTAAAACACAACTGCTCTGTGGTCCCGGGGGTGAAGTTGGTTTTATCAGCCACAGTCCTCTGTTCCTGCCACTTTAGTGCCCTCTAGTGGCTCGCGACACACCTGTGGGTCACTCCGATGACCTCAATAGAGATGTGCCTGCCCATTCACTGACTAGCTAGCAAATCCAGCAGCACTGTCCAGATACTGTTGCTATTGTAATATTCCTAACATAATGGTAACAACTTAGGTAGTACTTTCATTAGTGGTTTCATGTAATCAATACAAATAATTAAATTTGGTCCCTCTTTTTTACGTAGCTAGGTAGTTAACTTTAAGTTCAGCCAATTATGGATCTGTTTGATGAAAATGATACAGGTTTGATATATAAATAGATACAATAACCAACAAAACTTGTCAGTCATGTTATATTTTTGCTCTGTCAGCATTTTAGGGGAACTCTCATTTTGTGATGATTTCATATCACGTGATATCATTTTCATATCACTGTGAAATGCATCATGTCATGAGCTGATCATCTTATGCCTAGCCTCTATGGGGCCTTACCTATTCAATTCATTCTCAAGGTGTGAAACCTCCTTAGCTCTTCATACAAACAGACAGTGCAGGCTGCAGAATCCCCACTCTCTTAGATGCACCTCTGCAATTGCTCTTAAGACTGAGGCAGGACCGGAGAAGCACGTCAGCACTTTTTCTCTGCTGTTTTACATTCTCAGCACGACGATAATTAGCATGGGGTCTGAGATACACTGCATTTAAATTCAGTTTTTTTCATTAAATATGCATGACTCGCTTCATTTAGGTCCATATTTCATGCCACAAGTTAGCTCAAATTGATCTGTGTACATGGGGTTTTTTAAACAGTTTTAATAAAGGAATGACTGTATCCCAGTGGTCCTGATCCCTGCATGCAGCTGATTTAGCAGAGAGAGCCGTATGGTAATAGTAGTGGTAATCCTAAACTCTGGAGGGACCCAGGCAAAGAAGCCCATCAAGTTCTAAAATGAGACTATGCTTCCTAAGTTAACTCACTAACTGGCTCGCAATGTGAAGCTAAGCTAACATATCTACTACACATTACCTAACTTAACCATCAAGGTGTCTCATATGCAAGCACAATTTTCTACATTAGCGTATCATGCATCTTTCTTTAAAGGGTTTATTATAAATGTATATTAACTATTTGTATTTTGTACTCAGATGTTAACTAAATACATAACAAACGAGTCGCTAGTTAACTTTAAAAATGTTTTGTTAGCTAGGTAAACTCAGTGAGCTAGCTGGATAGTTAGCTAGTGATAGCTAGCCAGCTATCAATACCATATGTAAAAGTTTGCTAGTAGGTTGCGTATCACTCAGATGCTGTAAAAACCTAAATTAACTTGTGACTTGCTTTTTCATAGCCTATATCTGTGTGTAATTTTGCAAATAGCAAATAACACTTGTCAAATGATTAGAAAATAAGTGTTTTAAGAGATGTTGCCACAAGCTGTGACTCATCAGAACAGTAATGCTTAATGAGATGAACTGACACATTACCTACCTAGCTAACGTTAGCACATTTGCCTGCACAGACAGTAGGCTATAAAGTAAAATCAATCTAATCATGGTGTATTTATTTACCATAATTATATCCACTTACCACTGTCCTGGTGTCGTTTTTCCTCCTCTTCTCATTTTTTCTTTCATTTCAGGTGACCAGAAAGGTATGCTTGTTTCATTGCACTGACGGTTACAACTAACGTTGTATGCATGACAGTTACAGGCAGCTAGCTGACTGTCCTAACTAACAGTATCCAGCTGTCATACAGTAGCTAGAAGGGGCCCCACTTAGGGGATTTTTGGGGCAACGGTGGTGCACTGTATAGTGCCTTGCAAAATGTGCCAATATGAGTGGCGATCGGGGGCCCCTTTTCCCAAATTTTTTTGGGGGGCCCCAAACATTTGTCTGGTTTGCCTCTCCTGACAGTGCGCCCCTGGTCATATATAAAAAAATAAAAACACTGAAGCTTATAAAACCTGCTAAGGCCACTGCCATGGACCCTTCACAGCTGCATCATAAGGAACATGTGAGAAATATTACAACAATATAACATGAGTCACACAGGTGCTTGTGTGAGTGTCTCATCAGTGGGTGTGGTCACTGTACTCATTGGATTTTGTTGATGGTTGTGGTCATCAATCAGTGAGTTTTGTTGGCCAGTGTGGTCAGTGAGTGTCTTGTCATTAGGTGTGGTCACAGTGCGTTGTAACCCCTCCCATTTCCACTCACAGTGGCCCTTGAATGAGCAGTAGGTGCATTTCCAAGCCTCCTCAATGTCCACACCCCTGGGCTCCCTATGACCAGTCCAATAGGATAGGTAATACCGGAGCTCCGCCCTCAGCAGGGGCTCAGAGAATGGGACATCCTGGTACTCAATGAGTGAGCCGGAACCCTGGTGGCAGTACTCTAATCTCAATAGATCAATAGGTGGCAGCTCACAGTAATTCAGATTCAGTATGAGCACGTCCAACAGATCTCCAAATGTAGACACCTGAAGATCCAATTTCGCAGCATGCTCCAGTACTCCTGCCCCTAGAGCACGCTGTGGGCGTAATTGTAGGTGGGTGATCACTTGCTCTCTTGTAAGCTCTCCCCGGACCAGCGAATCAAACAGGAGCTTGTACAGTCCTACCTGCAACACAGCACCACCAGAATGAGCAAGTCAGCACAGTCACACAATGTGATGATGGCAAGTGTGTTTGTGATGATAATGTCACAATGAATGTGTCTGTGATAAACAGGTTTGTGATGCTGAACGTGTCTGTACTGAACATGTCTGTGATGACCAGGATTGTGATGATGATGTCAGTAATGAAGACGTTTGTGATGCTGGATGACTGTGTCTGTGATGAACAGGTTTGTGATGACTGTGTCTGTGATGATGATGTAAGCGGCCGTATCCACGCACCTGTAAGTTGTGACCCTTGACCTGAGCAGGGGTAGGCAGGCAATTTTGTTTGCGTGTCTTCAGCTCATTCAGGGCCAGCTCACCCTTATCAGTGTAGCACAGCTCATCAATCACACCAACCAAGAACACATCCTCCAGCACCCCAAATACAGGCAACTCTTGAACCCGGTCCCCTAAGAAACAGTGTGTATACTGTAAAAATCACAAACAAGAATGTGTAACCTCTTTTATCACTGCTGTGTATAACAAGGAGATCACAGCACCCTAAAATTAGCACCTTAAACAGCCTTTCACCCGGAGTCTGGTGGGGGGGGGGGGGGGGGGGGGGTTAGCAGGAAGACAGAACGCTTGCCAGATCAGGACTCTGGTGCAAGTGTTCTTCATTTCATGAATGTAATATTTCACTAATAGTTACACTCATTTCTCATCTCTATGAGACAGTGTTCTTGAGTGGCATAAGCTTTAAGCATGGATATGGTAGATACAGCCTGTCCTCCAGAAGGCGTCACACATAGGTAAGAGCTCTGGTAAGATAGCAGCATGGTTTAGATGCTGCCTGGTCACCTGTACCGTACCTGCCTGCAGAGTGGGCATTGCACTGAGGAAATTGAGGAAGGTGATAGCCTGGCGATCCTCCCTGCTCTGGGTGCACACTGGCACCACGTCGTGGACCTCCAGCTCTGAGGAAAGAGGAACGGTCACATACAACTTATTTCAGTTCCATCCATGCACAGCGGGCCAATTGTAGCAGAGCAAGGCACAGAGGCCCCACCCACTGGTACCTTTTATGGAGAATTACTGCAGTATAAGTTTCGCAACTGTTTTGTGCCAAGATTCCATAAGGGCAAACTTAGCACTTAGACCTAGCACAAATTACTAACTAGCTAATTACATTAGCTAAGGAAGCAAAAGTTTGTAAGTAGTTATTGTCCCACAGCATCTTGATGACCTGAAGGGAAAGTAATCACTGTCTGTAGAGTGGTGTTTATTTTAGTAAGGAGAATGCTTTATTAGTGCTAAAACTGAAATAAACAGAGTAGACAAATTTTATAAAAGCAGGCGTGACAGTAAGAATTAAAGTCATCATGCGCAATGAGCAAAAGGCATTGACAGCTTCCTCTCTGATCCTCTGGCTTTGTCCAACACCTGTGTTTACCTCTGGCCATGTGAATGCTGGCCCCTGCCTTCACCTCCGCCCTCTCCCCTTCTCTCCTCATCAGGTGAGGCAGCTCGAGGCCATAGGCCACCTGCAGTTCGCACCAGGTCTGCCCGCACACCTGCGTCACGCTCAGGTGTCTGCGTGAGAAACGCTCCATCGGACTTCGCCCAGGCCCTGGTCTCTTCCTCTTCTGAGGGGTGCGACCGACACCACTGGATCCCACAGCAATTACCCGAGCCGGCCTCTGCTCCGCTCTGTTACACAGTCAGCAAAGTAACCGTCAGTATAGTAACAAAGTTCCTCACAACCAGTGCGCACACTCAGCATACTGTTACACGATAAATAAAGGAGAACCAAAAGCAATTACAGCCTGAGCCGGGGCAAACTGACAATAATCAGGATGAAGTAAAACAGATCAGATTAGAAAATGAAGGAAGTACCTGAATACCCAGACTGAACTGTAAAGTAAATGCTCCGCCTAATAAATTTCATGGTCTGAAGTAAGGAACAGAACCTACTGTTTCCCGGGATCATGGATTTTCTCTGACAATTCCGAGTGCGAATCCGGATGGGGAAGCGCTGAAATTAAATTAGTTTTGTGACGTTAACAGAATGTGAACATTAATCCAGTTTGTATTTTCAAAGACCTAAATGAGATCCAAAACAATATAATTATGCCAGATTAATGTCATATAATATTGTCACTGGTTTAAAACACCTTCAGAACGCTCGTTCCATGCATTCCGGAGAGCGACGCTTCACTTAGAATTCAGTTTAGTGTATGGAGCTGAAGCATTCAAAATACAAGACAGAACCCCTTACCTGTGTCGAGGTGCTCTGACTCTACGTTCAGTAATTCTGCGTCACTTATGTCGCCCCAGTCGCCAGGGGGTTCAGCTGTTGCTGGATTCATGTTGACAAACTTGAAATTTTCAGTAATCACAAGGGCTGAGCGAGCTCGGCAGATCTCTTTGATTCCTGCGTTTAGTAGGCCTAGTAAGCATATTTATTCTGTCGCGTTAGACCTAATCCTGCGGTGCTGCTGTCACGAAATGCAGCGTTCTTCTGTTAAACACGGATACAGCGACGCTCAGACGACCAACACCAACGCAGCGACATTGACAGCCTTCCCGATGGTACTCGTGGTTACTTGCAGAACTACAATGTTTTGCCCTAACTTGTCCCGCGTATGCCACGCCCTCCATTACGTACAGTTCCGGGGGAGGGCACAACGTTGCTGGGTTAAGCCAAACCCATTGTTTTTTGCTCTGGTTTAAGATATGGAGGACCAGAACTGCCTAAATCAAAAATAAATAAATAAATGACTCGAAAAATTATATGCATTTCTTCTTGTTTTTACATTTCTTTATGCATTTCTTCATGCACTTCTTCTTTTTACATTTCTTTATGCATTTCTTTATGCATTTCTTCTTGTTTTTACATTTCTTTATGCATTTCTTCTTGTTTTTACATTTCTTTATGCATTTCTTTTTACATTTCTTCATGCATTTCATACATTTCGGGGCCATAGTTTTCACCGTCATATTTGCTATATTTTTATATATCATCCGATCCTATCGGAAACTGGCTATAAAAACGTTAATTGGCAAGACATATAAGAGATTTAAATTAAATCATTGCTGCTATCGTTTGGATAATCACAGTGACTGTGTAATGATGTTACCAACTTTAGCTTTAGTTTAGTCAAAGCAATTTCTAAAACAAAAAAAAAAAATCCCGGAGAGAAGTTAAAGAGAAGATGCACAGACATTTAATTCATTTTGAATGATACAAAATATGTCATCAACAAAGTAAAACTGTTGGCGGTTTCTATGTCGTCGTATCAAAAGTGTTTCTGCTAAAGGCGTTTCTAAAGGTGTTACTAAAATATATTTTAGTTACGTAGAGAAAACTAAACACTCTCAAGAATACGGTGTTTTCCGGGCACTGTTAAGAAGCAAGTCACAAGCTTCTTTATGATGCAATGTTAAATGTTTAGTCTCTACAGTGGATATAGGAAGTCTACACACCCTTATGAAATTGCAGTTTTTTGAAATGTAAAGACAGAAATAACAACAATGTAAATGTCAGACTTTTTCCATGTGTAATGTGATCTTCCAATAGACAAAAATCCAGAGAAAAAAACAGATAGTTAATTATTAGGAACATACACATCCTGAATGCATAAGTCTGCACACCCTTTCATAATGGGGGCTCTAGCTGTGTTCAAAGCTACCCAATCACATTCAAAATCATGCGTGTAGGTAAACAGCATATACCTGCCATCAATGAATGATTCTGATTAAGCCCAAATTAAAGTCAACTGTTGCTGAAGGATTTGCTTGAATGTCTGGGGTTGCACCCTACAGGGAGAGCCATGGTCTGCAAAGAGTTGCCAAAGAAACTGCAGGAGCTCATTGTTGAAAAGTACCAGTCAGGAGATGGATTTAAAAGAATATTGAAGGCACTGGATGTACCATGGAGCACTGTCAAAATCATCATGAATAAGTGGAGAAAATGTGGTAAAACAGAAACATTGCAAAGATTGAAGACCCTCCAAAGTTGATGAGAGGACGAGGAGAAACCTTACCAGAGAGGCTACCAAGAGGCCAACAGCAACACTGAAGGAGCTACAGGAATTTCTGGCAGGTACCGGTCACTCCTTGCATGTGACCACCATCTCTTGTATTCTGCACATGTCTGGGCTATGGGGTAGGGTGGCAAGACGGAAACCCTTCCTTACAAAAAGGAACATCCAAGCCCATCTAAATTATGCCAAAAGATTCATTCAGTCACCCCAAACCATGTGGAAAAATGTGCTGTGGTCTGACGAGACAAAGATTGAATTTTTTGCCTAAATTGTAAAAGATATGTTTGGTGCAAAGCCAATAAAGTTCATCATCCAAGGAACACCATACTGACTTTGAAGCCTGGTGGTGGTAGTATCATGCTTTGGGGCTACTTCTCTTCAGCTGGGTCAGGGGCTCTTTTCAAGACAGATGGGATAATGAACAGCTCTAAATATCAAGATATTTTGGCACAAAACCTCTGTCAGAAAGCTGAAGATGAAGAGGAATTTCACATTCCAACATGACAATGACCCAAAGCACACATCCAAGTTGACCAAGGCATGGCTTCAGAAAAGGAAAATCAAAGGCTTTGAATGGCCCAGTGAGAGTCCAGACCTCAATCCCATCGAAAACCTGTGGAATGACCTAAAGAGAGCTGTACATAGGAGATCCCCTTGCAATTTGAAGGAACTTGAATCTTTTTGCAAAGAAGAGTGGAATAAAATTCCAAAGTCTAGATGTGCAAAGTTAATAGACTTATTCACAAAGACTTGCTGCTGTAGTAAATGCAAAAGGTGCTTCCACAAAGTATTAGTTGGGCGGACTTATGCAAGCAGGGTGTTGTAGTTTTTTTATTATTTATTTAAAATGTTCCAAATAACTCTTCTTTCTCTGGATTTTTGTTTGTTGGAAGATCACATTACACATGGAAAAAGTCTGACATGTAATTTGTCTTTTACATTTCAAAAACCTGCAATTTCATAACGGTGTGTAGACTTTTTATATCCACTGTACTTCCAGAGATGACCTCAGTTGCTGTGCGGTCTTGTTCAGACATTATCCAATGAATGGGTTGCTGTTGCCATATTATTATATTATTAAACCAAAACACATGTCATACTCCATAAAGAATGAATCATCTGTCTGTGTTTTCAATAAATATACATCAGATGGTGCTTCCTCGGAACTTACGATTTAAAAAATTGACCAAGCTGGACACGTGGCATAAAGAAATTAACAAAGATGTGTATAATTAAACGAGAACGACCTCTTGATAGAAGAACGTTACCAATACTGTAGGGAGTTATATTGGTCTGAAAAAGGTTCTGTGACACATCCTGCAGGGGGCGCAATGATCCCAAACAAAAACTACGTGTGAAATTCAATTGCCAAGACCTATTCCCCATGCTCTAAATCAATTCTCTGCCCACAGTTTAACAGGAATATTTTCACTTGTTTGGCATGACAAGTATAATTCCAGGTTCCACTACATTCTTCACCAGTAGATATGATATCCCCTTCTATGGTAACCACATATCTCAATCATGTCCGCTGTCTTCCTTGGCCCCTATGTGGCAAAATCTTCCATCACAGATCAAAGACCCACCTCCTCAGGCCACCCCTCAGCCCCCGTCCAAATGTGATCCTTTGTTCACGTCATGTGCGATTATGTGGAAGATATATGGGTCTATGTTAGCATTGTGTTTAGAATGGTAATGGTTGCAATCTGTTAAGCATCAAAACGTTTTCATGTGTGGTTGGTTAGTGGTGTCCTGTTGGTACAACATTTCATGCCACTTTACTAGATGTACTGTCAGTCACCCTGGAAACAAGCATCTGACATTTTATGGTGTGTGTGTAAAATCCTTCAAATCATTATTTAAATTTTATATTCTATTATTAAAAAACCAAAATGATTTGTAAAAAAGCCATTTCATATTTATTTCCAAAGTGCACAGAAAAGTAAAAGATACAACTTTACAGATATAAAATATTTCTTGAATGTCACCCACATTTACTCACACACTCACTCACAGACTCACAGAGTGAAACTTAGCCTCCCTTACCAGCCATGGCAGGCACAAGCCTGCATCTGACAACTGTGGTATGAAACTGAGATAATGTATGCAGTAGGACTGACCAATCCAAAGAAACATCAGATTCACCTGTTCATTAAGCATACAATGGGCATTTAGTCTGAAATGTTTTTGAATCCATCATGACTGGCTCGAAAGATAAGGGACACATGGATATCAAACAATGCTTCTCCCTGAAATTAAGGGCAGTCCATACATACTTACTTCAGTTCAGTGCTCAAGGGTCACCAGCTATATGGCCGTATGAACAAGGCTCAGGGTTTAGAACAGACTGTGGATCCTTGTACTGCTTACAGAAGGACAAAGCTCCATAACACACTACAGCCTTAACATGGGGAGAGCAGAATGCATGCTCCCTTTAGCAGCTGAAGCATCCTGCATTAGCCTGTCAAACCTCACTGTCCTTTCGGCACATACCGCAGCACACAGTGTGCACGGGCCAGAGAGACACCTCCAACAAGCTGATGTAAACAGGAAGTGACCTGTCATGCTGTCACAACTTCCCTTATTACGTGGCGATATCTGCAAGAAAACACATTGTGAAATGTCACACAATATATGTTAAACTAAACATGGCTAACAAAAGCTGTAATAATGAAGGCAGCATTTAAAAATAGAAAACTTGAACGTTCTTAGACATGGGAATTGCTCAGAAAAAATTCTGTGACTTTAAAGAGAAATGGGGTTTCGGCCTAGGAGCCAAAACCCCATTTCATTGGAGTGCTACCGGTGTGTTAACATGCATCAGAATTTACACACACTCTAGAAAAGAACAAGAAATGCATGGAAATGACCGCAGTGGCTGCCAGACAAAGGCATTCCCACACTGCTTCCCTCTAAACCTCACTGTGTAGGCTAAGTCCAACAGCATATGGCAACGCATTCACACTCACATTATTGCAGCGTGTGGACAAACACCCAGCGTGTGCTCACACCACTTCCATTTCACATTCCTCTAAGTTTCCCTTAAAAGCTCAACACTCCCCCCACAAAAACACAATTCTGAAACTACACATACCCAAGGCACATTACCAAGCCAGTTGAAATTCTGCCTCCATTTCATTTCATGGCCTTTCTTAGTTAAAAGATCAGCTGTAGAACCTTCCAAGCAATGCAAGTTAATGAATGTTCTGTAGACTGTTTGAAGGTCCAATGCCCCAGGACTCACATTTTGGGTGTTCTGTTTTTTTTTTTTTTATTTTATTTTTGGTTGTTTTTCTGGCAGTTAGGTTGACAGTTGTGACGTAGAGTCAGTCAATGAGGACATTCCCAACTGGACAGTGACCAGTTTCACTCTGCTGGACGTATCTGCCGTCTGCGGTCTCCAGTTCCACGCTGCAGAGGAAGCGCTTGGCGGACCTGCGGCAGTCGTAGCGCAGCTGGGTGGTGTAGATGGCGCGGGCGTGTTTGGGGTACACGATAGTGGTGCTCTGGTAGCGCTGTGGGCGCAGGCGGGGATGCAGCTCTAGCTGGGTCCGGTAGCGTCGCCAGGTGCTGTGCGGCAGCACGAGAACCGTCTGACTGCAGGACTCCAGTCCCAAACCTCTGGGCTGCAGAGACACGTCATGGATGAAGTGTCGATCGGAGTCATAGCGCACTGACGATGTGTATCTACGGGCAGACAGTTCAGACGAACACTCATGAATTCACAGCATGCTCAAGTTAATCACTTGTGATCAGATTGTCGCCACTTTTATGAAGAAATTAAGAAAAATAGCTTGGAAGTAACACCAGTGAAACTACCGTAATGTAGACAGAACGAGGACATAAACACTAACATATGACACAAAAAGACCATTTAGTAGAATCAAGTTACCGGACTTCTTTCGGCGGCAGCGGCTCCAGCTCGATTCCTTCTCCGTAGGACAATGGGTGTAGCAGCGGAACCGTTCCAGCTGCTGCAACATCCTGCCGAGTTTACAGAAAACCACCCCAGCACGTGTTCGTTAATTTCATCAGGAGAAAATAGATGGTGATGATCAGACTGTTACTATGCCACTTTTAAATGTTAAGCGCCTGGTTAGGCTCCTGTTAGGCTCCTGACCCTGGAGGTCCTGGAAGCGTTACCGCAATTTCTGCTGCCGGCTTGCCAGTTAGCTTTAGCCTGCTTGCGGTTCTTAAAGTTACGCACTATAGTCACTGTTGTACCTTCACAAAACGAAGACTTCGTAAAATGACACGTAATTTGTTAATTTGTGAACCCTGGCTACAAATCCAAAACAGCTGCACTTCAGTACCTCCAAAGCGCTCAATTTGCAATCACAAGAACTAATCGTGACACCATTGTATGGTATTAGAACTGTAATAATCTCACAACTGACATGCACTGCATGTGACACGTACCACGGGCGCTGCCCGTCTCTCGTCCTGCGCCCGGAGGCTCACCGCTCCTTTCTCCGGGCCGACCGGCTGCAGCCATGCGCTGGGGCTCGGGCTGGGGGGCAGACCGGAGTCCGGGCTGTCGAGCGGGCGCTCCGCTTTACAGCTCATATCCAAAGGATCGTCGTCAGTCACATTTTTAAAACTCAGTCTGCCCACCATCGCCTTTAAAATATCACCCGAATGAAATAAATTTGCTTTGGTTTTATTCGGGTCACGTTAAATTCAAACGCGTTGTCCTTGAACCCAGTTTTTTTTATTTGAGGGGCTTTGCCACCAATGGCCAATTATTACTCTTGCTTCCACTTCAAAATGAATAGAACGCAACTTGAAGACAAATCCTTAACAGCCGCCCTCTGTGAATGAAATCGTCGAACTGTTGTTAATCTCGGATGGCAATATATCGTGCATCAGCGTCTGTCTCGCAAAACTTTTAAATCGACGACCTTTATATTTTCCAAATAACACAGGGAACAGTAGCTATTTGCAGTTTATGCTGCTGTTTTCTCCTTGTCTTTTGGAAACCAATGGAATTTTGTTCTCGTTGCAGAGCATACCGAAGCAGCGCCGTATGGGGTAGTTTTCGGAACTGGTGCGAATCCGTTCGCTTTGAAGTTAAAGTTGCCTGAAGCGCGTCAGTTCGCCAGGCAGCCTCCGCGTGCCTGTCGCTCTACCACAAAGGCGCGCATTGTTTTACACGCAGCTGAGGGGAAGGAAACGCCTTTTTAAAGCGGCCTCACGTCGCTGATTGGAGTTCCAGATGACCCCCTCCCTTCCCCCAAACAAAATACCATCCCCTTATCAGCCTCCTGTAAGGACGCTCCTCCATCCTCATCTCTGTAGTGACTAAACTAAACCCCTCCCGTTACTGAATGAGAGAGTAATGGGTTTCCCCAACAGAAACCTATTCAGGAGATCTATACAACAGACTAGCAGCAACACCATTCAATTAACGACCTGTAAATGAAAAAATACAAGCCTGTCTTGGTAAATTTATTTTATTAGTGTTATGTCACTAATAGGCATTACCGTACTAATTTTAACATTCTTAAAGCAATTCTTATAAACAAAAGGCAGGAATGTGTACAGCAATCACGCTGGACAGAAATATGAATATATTAATAAGCATGTCTCTCAGAATGGAGTGCACAGCTCATTATGGCATTCTGAGCCAGTATCTAACTCACCACTCAAACATATCTTCACTTCTCATGGACACGATCACTTCTGCAGAAGTATAGATATGGGCACTCACAGGTTAATGCTGAAACATCATACTGGCTCCCTCCCCACTGTGGAGCTCTGAACAGGATCTTTTGCACATGGACAGATGGGGGGGGGGGGTTGGGCACACTCAGCCCTGACAGGACTCAGGGCCAGTCTGTGGGTGGAGGCCTCACTGGGCCAAAAGGTCAGTTTGGGGCTTGTTTAGTGATCAGCAGAACCACCCAGCTCTCAGAGCACAGTGAAAAGGGAGCAAGAGCCTTTCAAAATTTCCTCCCCAAGTGAGCAAAAAGTGCTGTTCCTCTGGGAGGGGCAGTGGGAGTGACCCTGGCCTGCATCCACTGCCCCTCTCCTGCTCTGTCTCTGATCTGTTCTGTTCTGTTCAGACAAGAGTGAGCACATGAATGCAATATGAATGAAACCATATGACAAGACCTGTGCACCACTGCAGCACACGGAGCAGAGCCTGACTCACGCATGGAAGCAGTGGCCTCCAGAAATTTCTTCATATCTTCCAGTAACAGTTTTGAAATCGGGCTGGGTTCATCTTTAACTTTAAAGGACAAAGCAGCAGCACTTTCAGCTCTGTGGGTTTCTTCATCAGTAGGAAATGACTGACAGAAACCACATGCAGATGAAAGTGCTGCTGCTTGCGTTTACCCTTCTGTGGGCTCTTCCTCAGTGAACCTGGGGTATGAGGACAGGGCTCAGCTCTGCTGGAAGATTCCAAATGCTGTTGGCATGATGATGGGGTGAGAGGGCACAAGGATAGGGGGTGTGGCAGGGGGGAGGGCGTGGGCAATGGGAGGCCCCACCCGGGCTCACAGTCTCTTTTTGATTAGCTTTTCCAGTTTTCGGATGCGGGACGACTCCTGCTCCGGTGTTGGGGCACTGAAGGATAGAGAGGGGACACTGTCGCTCCCTGAGGGAGGTGTAGGTAATCGCTGCCTGAAGAGCTCCAGCATACTGCTCTGCTCACTGCGTTTCAGTCCCTGTGAGAGAGAGAGAGAGAAAGAGAGAGAGAGGAAGGGAGAGAGATGGGGAATGGGGATTAGAGAGAGAAACGGAGGGAAAGGAAGGAGGAACCAAGGAGGCAAGAGAGAGGGTAAGGATAGACAAGGAAAGAGAGAAGGAAAGGAAAGAAAGGGAAGGAGGGGGCAGCAAAAGGGAGAAATAGGGAAAAGAGACAGAGGGAGGGAGAAAGAAAACCCAAAATTTGTTTGGCAGAGAAACTGAGAGACAATGCGTGCAGGGCCTCAGTCAGCAAACAAAAGTCCAGACATACTGCAAAGTTCTGTAACTGAATCACTGTGATTCCAGAGTGTTCCACTGCCCCACCTGGCCCCACCCCGAATGAGCTTACCTTCATGTCCAGGATCTTCTGGAAGGTCTCGGGGTTCCCGTCAGCGAGCAGCTTGATGTAGTTATCCACAAAAACCACAGCCGGCTCATGGGGGGCCATCACCACCTGGGGGAGGAGGAGCCAGATACAGATAGTCAGATACTGAGTGTAGATGGCGCTTCCGTGCCCAGCACACAGGAAACGTCTGCAGACTGTTATACTGCAGACAGACTAACAGCTGAGGGCTATGTTTAGGGCCTTTTACACAGCAATTACTCCACGCTAGAATGGAACTGAATTATGCCTCACCATTAATTATGCAATGGTATAATGAGCCAGTCTGGACCAATCAGCCATGGCGAGAGTGTTACTGTTGTTAGGGAAACAGCCTATTGTGTGCCAGCAGACTAACTGACCTGCGATGGTTCAGATATTTGTTACCCAACAAAAAACACATGGCTGGCAGACTGTGTGAAAAACATCTTCACATCCCCCCACAAAAGTGTGTGTGCTGCTAATGGTGATGGTTAAGGCTGTCTGGGATTCCTTTAAACAGAGTGATTTACTCTGGGCTGCCCTGGACCCAAGCCCAGCCCAGGGAAAGACTGGGGGGGCTTGTGGTTTCACTCGTTAAAAAAGTCCCCCCCCCCCCCCCCCCCCCCAAGCAGGCTGGGCTAGAAACGATGGAAAACAGACGTGCCTCCCTACCATGCGCAATATGTGCCAGAGCTCTGCATCCCCACACACGCATTACACACCAGAGCTCTGCATCCCCACACACATTACACACCAGAGCTCTGTATCCCCACACACACATTACACACCAGAGCTCTGCATCCCCACACGCGCATTACACACCAGAGCTCTGCATCCCCACACACGCATTACACACCAGAGCTCTGCAACCCCACACACGCATTACACACCAGAGCTCTGTATCCCCACACGCGCATTACACACCAGAGCTCTGCATCCCCACACACGCATTACACACCAGAGCTCTGCATCCCCACACACGCATTACACACCAGAGCTCTGTATCCCCACACACGCATTACACACCAGAGCTCTGCATCCCCACACGCACATTACACACCAGAGCTCTGCATCCCCACACGCATTACACACCAGAGCTCTGCATCCCCACACGCACATTACACACCAGAGCTCTGCATCCCCACACACATTACACACCAGAGCTCTGCATCCCCACACGCATTACACACCAGAGCTCTGCATCCCCACACGCATTACACACCGCCCCACACATACATTACACACCAGAGCTCTGTATCCCCACACACGCATTACACACCAGAGCTCTGCATCCCCACACGCATTACACACCGCCCCACACACGCATTACACACCAGAGCTCTGCATCCCCACACACGCATTACACACCAGAGCTGTGTTAGGGGTGCGTGCGTGCTGTCCAGCATCATCAAGGACAGCACGCACCCCCAACACAGTCTCTTCACACTCCTGCCATCAGGCAGACACTACAAAAGTGTGAAGGCTAGGACTACAAGACTAACAAACAGCTTCTTTTCACAGGCCATCAGGCTTGTGAATGCACACTGCACTTTCCAATCAACCTAACTCTGAACACCGGTGAACTCCCTTGCAGCGATAAGTGCAATATCATATAAAACACATCTCAGGAGCATGTGCACAATGCACTTTATGTCCGCTTTGCACAATAGTGCACAACTATATGTTTACATATTTATAACACACTGGTGTACATATATTTTATATTCTAGTGTTTTTTGCGTGTACAGATCTTTTTATATTTTATTTTCTACTTAAAATAATAATAAAAAAATTCTTTATGGTAGTGTGCCAAAGGAGGACCAGCAAAGTAAGAATTCCATTGTATGGTGTAACAACACGTTTTTCACTGTGCATATGACAATAAAACACTCTTGACTTGACTCTTGACTCTCTGCATCCCCACATGCGCATTATGCATCCAGACTCTGAGCTCCACATTCTGGTTCCTCTGCCATTCTCATATCTCAGGGGTGTTTGCACTGAGCTGACCTCTGCCAGAGCACCCACAGTGGGGAACCCCTCTGAATCGCTCCATTTGCCAGCAGTAAAAACAGGAATGCATCTCCCAGACCTCCATAAACACCACTCTCACATCACCTCCTGTTTGTCAGAGGGGAGCGTGTGCGTGTGTGTGTGTGTGTGTGTGTATATGAGTGTGATAAGTGATGAATGTATTCTAAACACACACAGCTTTCTCAGTCTGCCAGACTGGAATAAATAGATGAACAAAAGCCTTCAGATGGTTCGGATGGCTGTGGTAAAGAGCAGCTGTGCTTGCTGGTTATCATTTACACACTGTTTCTGGGCCTCACTGCTGAGACGGGCAAGACAAGCAGAGGATGGAGGAGGGATGATCTGTGCTTACATTCTAACTACATTTAAAGATGCATCACACATCTGTGACGGAAGTCAGACACACACACACACACACAAATACAGCATTTTCTCATATCCCAATAAGGTTACCTTGGCTTTCACATTTTGCACTTTGTGGGATTATGATACTCAGAATATTTTGACTTTCATGTCAGCAGGAATGCTTATTCTCAATGAAACTCTGATGAAGCCTGATAAAACATTTACCTGGTGACATTTGGCCACAGTGGCTACAGGAAGCAGCCCGCTCTGAGAGGAAATGGCCACAGTATTTTTAGATTCTGTGCCAGAGCACAGTTGCATGATTTGGTGTGATTAGCAGCAGTCCCAGTTTGACCATTAGGGAGATCAAGCCCAAATTCCAGTCACTTAAGAACAACAACAGGAAGCCCCTGGGAAAGCAAAGGATTGGAGTGTATAGGGGGAGGGGTGGGGTCGGAAGGCAGGGAGGGGGAAGGCAGGGCTGGAGGCCAATCGCACGCTGCTATCTCTCTGCATTCCACACCGCAACGAGTGAGCACCATCTGAAGGGGCGCAGTGTGTTTATATGAGTTTGTGTGTGCGTGAGAGAGAGAGTGTGCAGATGTTCGAGGGAGTGTGTGCGTGTGTTTATGTAGGAGAAAGTGTGTGTTCATATGAGTGTGTGCAGGTATGAGCATGTGTGTTTACACGAGTGTGTGTGTGAGAGAGTGAGGGTGTGGGCATTCAAGTGAGTGTGTGCGTTTATATGAGTGTGTGTGAGAGTATGTTTGTGTGTGGGTGTATGAATGATTGTGTATATATTAACGAAAGAGTGAGTGCGTGTTTATAGTAAAGAGTGACTGTGAGTTTATATTAATGAAAGGGTAAGCGTGTGTTTATAGTAAAGAGTGACTGTGTGTTTATAGGAAAGAGTATGTGCGGATTTGAGACAGTGGATTGTAGAGTGAAACGACAACAAAAGAGAAAAATTCCTCACTCAAGAGCATGTGAGTGAGGGCAGCACTCTGACACTGTTCACCATCAACATCAATTGGTGTTACTAGAACAATTTGCAGCCCCTGACCTTACCCTCAGCAACATGGAAGGCTGATTTCTTCCCTATGCAAAGTACAACAACACCTGAATCTGCTAGGGACATGCTGTAAGAACTGGGTACTTACAGGAAATAAAAAAATACAAAATAATGATCTTCCTAAAAAAAAAAAACACAGATCTTGACAAAGAAGATGTCAGCACATTTGAAGTTACCATTATCTTGGCCTAAAAATCAATGTGTGATTTTACTGATTTTTAAACAGTGATTGCAGTAAGAAAGCCTGTTAAGCCTTCTACGCAATAAAAACAAACTCTACAAAATAGATATTCGGATTAAAATCTGGTCCAAAACCTTTGATGGCATCATCCTGTTCACTGCATTACATGGGAGTGCAGTATTGGATCTACAATCTGAATGGGATAAGCATTCTACAGAGACCCGGTGTGCAGAATTCTATAGAAATATAATAAATATACAAAGGAAAACATTAACCAATGCATGTAGAACAGAATTAGGCCGGTTTCCATTGATAATAAATATCCCAAAAAAAGTGCTAAAATTTTGGATGCATCTAAAATTAAGTCCCCGTAACTGAGCTAAGCTCAGAGGAGAGACCCTCTGTCAGCGGGCAACTGACTAACCCACTAACAGCGAACACATGCAGCTTTCAGAACAGCACTGCAAACCAGCAACAAATTCAATGTTAAATAAAAAAAAAAAAAAAAAAAAACTGTGAATCCTCCTAGGGGAAGGACAGACAGCCCAACCAGCAGTTCAGTGGCTTTCAGCCTGCAATAGCCCAAGGAACTGTGAGTAACCCACCAGTCATTATTAATTAAGCATTTTAATCATTATGTGTTACATTTGCTATTTGTTCCTTTTTCTATGCTTTGGCAATAACTACATGATGTATTTCATGAAAATGAAGCATGGAATTGAGTGTGTGGGTGTGTTTTTGTGTGTGCGTCTGTGCGTGACTATGTGCATGTGCATATGTGAGAGAAAATATGTGAGTGTGCGAGTATGTGTGAATGTTTCTAATGTGTAATGTGTGTATGTATGTGTATATGAGAGTGTGCGTTTGTGTGTGTGTGTGCATGCACGTGTGTGTGCGTGCATGTGTACATGTGTGCGTGTGTGCGTGAAAGAGATCTCTCACCTTCAGGATCATCTCAGCGCGGGTCATACCCTTCACCACGATCTTAGTGTAGCTGGCCGGAGCCTTCCGGACCACCTGTGACCCAATGGAGGGCAGGTCCAACAGAACAGTCTTCAGCGAGTGCGTGTCCAACAGGAGCTGTATAAACACACACAGTCCATATCCATTAATGCAACAGTCTTGCACATTCAGACACCACAGGTATCGTTACCAGTGACTCTGGTAAGACTGAGTTGAGCTCTGTCATTGCAAATTGTGTGAGTCACATATTAAGACACAGTGGCACCCCTGTCACCTGTCACCCTACCTGTTCTGCTCCCACCATGCTGACAGGCTTACACCTGAACAGGTGATTGATGAACTTGGGGATGAAGGAGCTGCAAGACAGAGAGAGAGACTGCATCTCAGTGCGGGTACTGTTGAGGGTCCAGGTGTTTGTTATAAGAGTTCAGGTATTTGCTGTGAGAGTCAAGGTGTCTGCTGTAAGAGTCCAAGTGTTTCCTCCGAGATCCCAGGTGTCTGCTGTGAGAGACAGAGGAGGCAGTAAGTGGCTCGGTGCTCACTTTGTGAACTTGATGCAGAACTGGGTGAAGTACTTTCGGGTGGAGGCCAGGTTGTCCCTGATGACGGGGACGTTCTGTTTGATGTGCATGATCACAGAGGTGACGTACGGGCTCTGGTCCCCAACGTGCTCCACGCTCTGCCACGGCATCTGGAGGGACACACCTGTCAGCATCACTGCTGTGTGACAGTAACCCCCCCACAGCTCTGCCTGCTGCAGCCTGGGCTGCCACGCCTACCTTGCTCATGGCGGTGAGTGCCGGGTCGCATGCCGAGTCCAGGTCCTGCACCAGCAGCTGGATGCTGTTGGAGATCACCCTGCCAACCACACAATGAGGAGGAGTTTACCATACCACAGACACAACAGCACAGAGAACCCTGCAGTATAGACACAACAGCACAGAGCACCCTGAACCACAGACACAACAGCACAGAGCACCCTGAACCACAGACACAACAGCACAGAGAACCCTGCAGTATAGACACAACAGCACAGAGCACCCTGAACCACAGACACAACAGCACAGAGCACCCTGCAGTACAGACACAACAGCACAGAGCACCCTGAACCACAGACACAACAGTACAGAGAACCCTGCAGTATAGACACAACAGCACAGAGCACCCTGCAGTACAGACACAACAGCACAGAGCACCCTGCAGTACAGACACAACAGCACAGAGCACACTGAACCACAGACACAACAGCACAGAGCACCCTGCAGTATAGACACAACAGCACAGAGCACCCTGAACCACAGACACAACAGCACAGAGAACCCTGCAGTACAGACACAACAGCACAGAGCACCCTGCAGTACAGACACACTGCAGCACAGACACAACAGCACAAATCAAAACACTGAGCACACCGCAGCACAGGCATACTGCAGCATAGAACACATTGCAGCACAGACACTTTGAAATATAGACCACACTGCAGCACAGACACAGAGAAACATAGACCACACTGCAGCACAGACACAGTGAAACACAGAAGAGACTACAGTGCAGACACACAGCTCAGCACAGATTACACTGCAACAAAGACAAACTGCACCACAGATAGGCCACACTGCAGTACAGTCAGGGGGCACACAGACTCTTACGTGCTGAAGGTGTCCATCTCCCCAGTCAGGTTAATCCTTTCCACCAGGGCCTTGTCCACCTTCTCCTTCAGCTTTTCCTCCAGCTGGGGGAGAGAGAGGGGGGTGTCTGTGGTGAGTGTTTGTGGTGAGTGTTTGCGGTCAGTGGGCAGTGTGTGTGTGGTCAGTGGTCAGTGCTGACCTGCTGGGTGGTGGCCAGGCAGTACTCTGCAGTGCTGAGGATACTGCAGATGAGGCAGAGTTCCTCCACGGTGAATTTGGCCGTCTCTGACCCCTCCTTCTCCTTCAGCAGGCTGCTGATGGTCAAACCACCACTCCCACTGCTCGTCCTGCCAACCAGAACTCATTACGGACCAGCACAAAGTACCGACTTAATGTACTATCTAACACTCAGAATAAGTATGATCTACTGCACCATTTAACACTAAGAATAAACATGATCTACTGCGCTTAACCTGAAATATCTCAGCTCTATAAATGAGTGTATAAATAACCTGTAAAACAATGTAATTTGCTCTGGATAAGAGCATCTGCTAAGCAGTATGTATAGTAATTTACATTTGCGCCCATTCCCAGTGTGGCAGGGCAGGGTGTGATAGGGGCGTGGCAGAGGGCATTAGGGTGGAGCTGTCTCTGGGGGCAGGGGGGTGTTGCACTCACTTTGGCAGGTTTCCAGACAGGATCTTCCAGGCGTATTCGCGCAGGTACTTCTGGAAGATGGTGGTGAGGGCGATCATTGGCTCCCCTGTACTGAGCTGGGAGCACTGCACCATACACTTCTTATAATACACAAACAGGTCCGCACAGCTGGGGAGCACCGCTCCCCCCTCCTCTGAGCCACACTTCGGGGGCCCCTGTGCCCGGAAGTCTGCCACGAAGCGCTCGATCAGCTCCCCGAGGTTCCTGGGACAACCAAACACGGTAAAACATTAGCAGAATAGCACTGAAACTGACCCGTACTACTATCAACCACAGAATGGGCAGAGAGAGGGAGTGTATCTGCGTGTTTGTGTGCGGGTATGTGTATCTGTTAGTGTGTGTGAGCGTGTTTGTAGGTCAGAGAGACGTACTTGTCCTGTGACTCGATGTACACGTAGAGGTGCGGCTCAAAGCACTTGGACACAATGCCATGGAAGGGGTTATCTGGCGCCTTTGGCTTCTTGGGCTGAAAGACATACAACTGTCAAGTGCACTGGAAAACAACCACCCGGTCAAACACATTGGGACACAACTGCCCCCAGTTGCACACAATGGAACACATCCACCCCCAGTGAAGTGCACCAGGCATGTCCTGGTTTTGTGTGCTACTGCATGTGGAGGTGACAGTAATTCCCAGTGGAGTGTAAGTACAGCAGGGACACAGCACCAGTGCAGTTCAGAGGGGAGGATGTAACCGCACCCCTCTGGGCTCGGGTCAGAACAGCAACACACCCTGTCCAGCTCCTCCTCCTTCTCCGACGCGAGGTCATCTCCCGCCTCGTCTTCCAGGAAAGGGTTTGTGGGCTCCAGGGGCGACTCCGCCTTCTTCTGCTAAAAATACGCAGAAAGCAACATGTTACTGTGCCTGCAGCTGCCAGAGAGTGCGTTGGGACGGGTAATCGGTATGAGCGGTGCGCGGAGCGCCAGGCTGCCGTACCCCCGCGCCGTCGTTCAGCGTGCTCCCGGAGAAGCGCTTGGCCAGCAGGCCCTCGAAGTTGGTGGTTCTCTGGATGGCGAAGAGCAGCAGCTTCACCTCAATCTCCCGAGCGCGAGTCCTCATCAGCCGAGCCAGCTCCGTCCTGATACACACGCACACACACGCCCGCACGCACGCACGCATACACACAGACGCACACACATACACAAACACACACACACACATACACACACACACACACACACACACACACACACACACAGAGGAAGAGGGACAGTCCTGCAGTTGAGATTATGCTGCTGTTGTTCCACTGTTTTTCCTCCCATTGAAACAGTTCTGATGGCTCCACAGGGAGTTCAAGGGAATGGAAGAAACCTGCTGCAGATTCTGCAAAACCCCTGTGGGCTGTGCCCGCCACCCCTTCCCGACTGGAAACTCCCTGACCTTCCGTCAACACACTACTGAATGCTACCACAGAGTGAATCTCAACTACACACAGAACACTGCCTCTGGATGCCTCTGGACCATTTTGGTAAACGGAGCACTCAGGAATTACAGTGAGGGCTATGGTTAAGTGTCCGTTTCTGCTCTGTGACCGCTGCTGCAGCGGAGCGGGAGAAACAGGAGCTATGACTTCCTGGCTCCAGACAGGCAGTTCCTCAGGTGAGCGCAGCCAGGCCTCGTACCTGGTGATGTGGCAGAACTCCACGGCTATGCGCTCGGTCATGCACCACTCTCCGGGGAACATGCGGCCGTACTTCTCCTCGTAGTCCACCAGCTGCCGCTTAATCCAGGCGTAGCGCCGGTCGATCTTATCCAGCCACGCCACCTGCGACCGCAAGAACCGCGGGCGTTAAGACCCTCCCTGCCTGCCCGCACCCTCCCTGAGTACCAGCTGCCATGTGAGACGCAACATCAGACTGTCGGTGTGAAAGGCTGAAGGAGGACGTTAATGCTAAAGGCTACATCTGGACGTTAATGGTTAATGGCTTTGTCCCTGTAGTGCTGGTTCCGGCGCTGTGCCAAGCGGGTCATACTCACGTCTTGGTTCTCCTGGAACAGCACCAGGTACTCGGAGAGATGCTGTCTGATGAACTTCTTAATGATCTCCTGCTTGATCCGGGGGTCCAGGACATTAGCCACCAGGCAGGCGTCCCTCAGAACATTGCTGGGTCCCCCTGCCCTCTGCACCATAGAGAGACAGACACACAGACAGACAGGCAACCCTTGAGAGAGTGGCTGGACAGATGCTGCAGAGCTCTCGGATGCACAGTGGGGCGTGGCCTTTTTCACTGTCATTTCAGGATGCTCTCACCTTTGACCCCTGAGAGGGAAAAGCCTCTTCGAAGTCAGCCAATATCTGTGTCCCCAATTCGCTCTGTGCTGCTTTCACCCTGTCAGAAACACACTTGCATTCAAATCAGCCAATCACAAGACAGTGTGTGAAATATCATGCTCTAGCCACTTTCCAGAGGTTTTATTTTCAAATATTTACTGAGTGTGTCTGTGAGAGTGAGAGTGAGAGTGAGAGAGTGAGCGTGTATGCGAGAGTGTACCTCTCAGACAGCTGGCGGATCTGGGGGATGCTCATGTACTTGTGAAAGTGTTCCAGCACATTGACCACGCCCTGCAGCAGGTTAGCCACCTCCCCATACTGCCTCCGCCTCGTCATGGCTCTGTCACAGAGAGACGAGTAAGCGTACACACGCGGAGGCACACAGCCCGAAACACACACACGCGAACACACAGAAACACACATGTGCACACATGCGCGCAGACACACACACTCACGTGTGTGCACCGACACACACCAGGAGAGGAAAGAGCATTGTGCGTGTTGATGAGGTCGCGCCGCGCTTCCGCGGACTGCCCCTAGGAGGCGGCACTCACTCCAGAGAGTCCACCCCTCCAGCCAGCATGTGCAGGTGGTTGAGAGTGGTGATGGAGGTGGTCAGGTGCCGCTTCGCATGGTCCAGCTGCTTGATGTCGCGAGTGATCTCTTTCACCTGAGGACACAAAAGCAGCCTTCATTACTCAGATATCACTCCACCCTCCCACGGTACGCTGTTTTCACACAAAGGATTATGGGCGCACACTGAAGGATGTCACTCACACAGCACACTGAAGGATGTCACTCACACAACACACTGAAGGATGTCACTCACACAGCACACTGAAGGATGTCACTCACACAGCACACTGAAGGATGTCACTCACACAGCACACTGAAGGATGTCACTCACACAGCACACTGAAGGACGTCACTCACACAGCACACTGAAGGGTGGCTTTCACACAGCACACTGAAGGATGTCACTCACACAGCACACTGAAGGATTCCAGTCACACAGCACACTGAAGGATGTCACTCACACAGCACACTGAAGGACGTCACTCACACAGCACACTGAAGGGTGGCTTTCACACAGCACACTGAAGGATTCCAGTCACACAGCACACTGAAGGGTGGCTTTCACACAGCACACTGAAGGATTCCAGTCACACAGCACACTGAAGTTTGGCTTTCACACAGCACACTGAAGGGTGGCTTTCACACAGCACACTGAAGGATTCCAGTCACACAGCACACTGAAGGATGTCACTCACACAGCACACTGAAGGATGTCACTCACACAGCACACTGAAGGGTGGCTTTCACACAGCACACTGAAGGATGTCACTCACACAGCACACTGAAGGATGTCACTCACACAGCACACTGAAGGATGTCACTCACACAGCACACTGAAGGGTGGCTTTCACACAGCACACTGAAGGATGTCACTCACACAGCACACTGAAGGATGTCACTCACACAGCACACTGAAGGATGTCACTCACACAGCACACTGAAGGGTGGCTTTCACACAGCACACTGAGGAATGTCTGATCAGGGACATTTTTTAGCGCACCATTTGCTCTGACTTCTCCGCCTTGTCCTTGATGTCTTTAATTTTGCCAAAGAGCTGCTGGATGGCCTTCTGAGCCTCCTCCAGGGCCTGCAACAGAGGAGAGGTTTGGGAGTTGAGTCACAGATCCCAGACCTGCTTATTCAGCAAATAATAAGCAAATAATAAGGTCCAAGGCAGATGACACCCCCCCCCCCCTCCACACACACACACACACACACACATAACTGCAGGGCTGTGTCTGCCACTGTTAAAACAATCCCCCACACATAGTCACAGGGCTCCAAGGCCAAAAACAGCTATTGGGGTGTACTGTGACAAGACATTTATTAGTGACTGACCAACAAACAAACAAAAAAATTACAATAAAGAAGAGTATGAGTAATAGACAATCACCCCCAACTGTCCAACACATATAGGCTATAACCAGGATCTTAACTATTCCTCAGTAAGCCTACCTCGAACTGAACCATTTTTCAAACAACAAATGTTGAAGCGATTCAGGAAAAGGAAACAGTACATAATTCAGTTAACATATTGTATGAGGAACTCTGCCTCATAACAAAAAACTATGTGCATAAACAGCAATCACAACCATTCAGGATCAATAAAAATTATATTGCAAGACAAAATTCACATAATTCATTTCAAACACCCAGAGGCCCATGAAGCCCACGGTATGGAGTGCACTCTTCTTTTGCCCTGCTGCATCCTGGCTGCTGCTCCAGCACGCAGGTGAGCGAGTGTTTCAGTTACTAATCACTTTGATCATTTTAATTGTAACACGGAGATGTTTGTTGCCATTATGCACTTAACTAAAAAGACGTAAATGCAATTGCAAATGAATAAAAACACTGCAACGCATCTGTGTGTTAATTCGTCCTTTCTTTTTCAGGACACATACGATGCAAACAAGCAGGATTAATGCAACACAGATTAACAGAGAAGCTGTTTCAATTCTGAGTGTGTATTATTTACGGTTCACACAAGCATTGCAAATATTCGGGTAACCCGCACTCCCCCCATTCCTCACAGGCAGGCGGATGCCAAAATCTGTGCGGAAGTTAGGTCTCCTTCACAGTGTGTGTGTCTGCACTGAAGCCGCCCTCCCTCTGGGGGCTGGATCCTGATAAATATTGATTTATTTTTAGAAAGTCTGCCTGTACAGCCAGATCGACAGGATGAACACCTCGCCTTGAGTTTGTTCTTCCAGCTAGGATGTTTCTGCAGCTGTTACTGCTATACAGACACATGTTCTATCAACCCCAACCCCCGCTAACCCATATCAACCCACACCAACCCCCACTAACCCCCATCAATCCCATCAACCCTCGCTAACCTCCATCACCGCGCCCCGAGCCCCAGCAATACCCATCAGTCCTCACCAATCCCCGTGGGCTCCTACAAACCCTATCTCCATCAACCCTAACAAACCCCCGTGAACCTCCAACCCCTCTCTCAGAGCTGGTTTAATAAGGGGGCCTTTCACTTCCTGCAGACACCACATCACGAAACCTACCTCGACTTCTATTTATTGTGTATTTTTATTGTGCATTTGTTCAATTGAGTTTTTATCTTTATCTTGTAGACTGAGTCCAGTTGCTGAAGACTGTTCGAGTGTTGTGGCCAATTTGTTTACATAAATGTTAAACAGTGTGGGGGAACTCATTCCGGTCTTCAGGCAAAAGCACTCACTCTCTGGTCTATAGGGGAACACACTCACACACTTGTCTTTAAGGGAAAGCGCTTACTCTCTGCTCATCACCAGATATAGAATTAATATCACATTCAAAGCAGTGTGTGGAGACTACAGTACATATTTGTATGGCGGCTCTACAGGGCATATCAACGCATTGTACTTCAGGGGACTGTCTGCAGACTCAGTTCCTGCGTTTAAATCTCTGATAATCTAGAGATTCTATCCCATTTCCTGTCAGCTCTCTGTTCACATACAGCACCACAGCAGCTCCCTTCAGCAGAAAGAGACCGCCAACAAGCATGGCACCGCCTGCAAGATGCCATACACCGGACATATGTGCTGCATATGTGAGACATGAATCGGATACGCATGTTATGTCTGCGTAAGGGTTTCTGGAGGTCTCTCTGTCAAGAGAGCCTTCTACACACAGGTTTTATTTAGAATGTGACCTCTGATGATTCTTGACATTCCCTCAAATTTGAGCTGTATCACAATCCACCCAGCCCCTTTCTCTGACAGAACTTCTGCTCCTCAGAGGAAATGTCTGGAATGTCCACGGATGGATATATTTCTGCTTTCCTGCAGAGGGCAGGAAAGCAGAAACCAGCCTTTCACACCGACAGTCTGAAGTTGCGTCTCACATGCTTTCCCCTCCGCTCGCCGACCCTGAGGCAAACCACAAACAGAGAGCAAGACGGGCTGCCTCTGCCGTGTGCTGCTCTGTAGACCCGCCAATAACAACAAAGCGAAGAAGTGCGGACACGTTCCAGAGAGAGCGAGAGAGACAGAGACCGTGAAAAAGTGCATGAAAGACGGAAAGCAAATTTTCCTACCAGGATGTGAGTTAAATATTTCTGTGAGATTGGGAGGACAGCAGCCCACTGAACTGGCTGTGTGAGACTATGACACGCTGAATTACGGCTGTATGAGGGAAAATGCGCATCACTCAGTGGCTGGACTACACACAATGGAAAACAGCCATCACTGGTAGCATGTAATATTCAACAACCACATTCATGGTTCATAATGCCTCATAATGTCTCACAGTACTCCATAATGCCCCATAGGGCCCTACAGTTCCCCATGAACTCCCCTAAAGACCCAAAATGGCCCAGCCCAGTGGCTGTCCTCTGGCTCCTTCACAGTCAGATCCTTCTCAGTACTGCTGCATGTGCATGCTGGCCCCCCTGCTCCCCAAAAACATAATCCACCACACCCCCACAACCACACACAAACCCACATTCCTGGAATAACACACACATAAACTCTCACACACGTGCACACTCACACACATCCACAAACTGACACGTGCGCACACGTGTCTCACGCATCCACACACTCTCACACATCCACATTAACCACAATCGCACACAGAGCACAGATCCACACATAATCAAATACTCAGACACACAGACACCACAAATCCTCACATAATCAAACACACACACACTCATACGCATACACACACATACACACACACACACACACCACAACTCTATACATAATCAAACACACACACAGCACAGATCCACTCATAATCACCCACACTGCGTGCATAGGCACTCCTTCAGGAGCAGATGATAAATCACCCCCAGACTAAACAAAACGGGGAACTGAGTTTTTCCGGTCCTCTCCCTCTCTAGTCTCTCCATGGAAACGTTTGCATGAGCCCCGCTACGACAGCTGGAATCCTGCCCGCAGGACGACACTCATTCCAGGACAACCAGACCTGGCCTGGTTGTCTGTCTGCCCGTCTGCCCTCCGCTCCCTGACAGCATCCTCTGCCAAGTCATTCGCGCTCCGCCACTGTGCGCCGACAGCTGCTCTGTGCTAAACCAGCCGTCAGAGAAAGTTCCACAGTGCCGCTAAGCGACAGACGGCTCCCACCACAATGTGAAACGGAATTCCAGCGAGCGCAGGGAAATAACGTCCCTCTTTTCCACAGCGTGCAGCAGGAGCGGAGCCCTGACTCATCCCATCCATTTCCATGGCTGGAGCGTGAGAGCCGGAGCCCGGCGGTCACGTGGCCCCGCAGGACGAGGAGCTCCCCGAGCCATGGCTGCCTGCCCACGCTCCTTACCGGGATGGAGTGCCACTTTACTGCAACAGAGTGCAGCTTTACCGAGACAGAGTACAGCTTAACCAGACAGAGCAAAGCTTTACCGCGACAGAGTGAAGCTTAACCAGGACAGAGTACAGCTTTGCCGTGACATAAAGCTATCCTACAACTGGCCCTGATTCGCAGGTAATGACCAATGAAGATGTCACCATGAGGGGGTGGAGACTCACCTGCCGACCATCCTGTCCCACGTTCGTCTGTCCCCTCACCACCGTCCTAATGTTGTCATCCAGGCGCCTGGGGAACACAGACACAATGTGAGGTCCTTAGCACACAACACACGTGCTACACAAATACACACACTACACACATACAAACACACTACACACACTCCACAAACACACTACACACATACACACCCTTCACAAATACACACTCAGACTACACACACACACACACACTCCACAAACACACTAAACAAACACAACCACACTCACACATATACACACAATCCACACCACCCAAATACAATCACAGTCACACACAAATGCATACACACAATCACATGTATACACCCGCATAAATAACATTTAGAGTGAAGTACTACTTACACACACAGGCACACTCACCGGATTTTCAGACGGATCTTGTTCACCACATCATCTATGTTGGCCAGGGACTGCGAGGAATAACAAAGCGGTTTTAGCGTCACACACAGCGATGCCTTGCAGCCCAAGTTTATTCTTACTGATGACCCTCTTTGTAGCAGAGCACTCACTAATCAGGTGTGATTGAGATGTTAACAAAACACTGAACTCTGCACTTCACTCAGCATAAACTCCTGTGCCACCCTGTTCCAGGACAGCTAATACTCACAACTTTCAGACTTCATACCCTTTTAATGCTGCTGGAATAACACAGGTTTGTGTGTACCGCAACAGCACCATACAATATCACACATACTACATCAATAATAATCATTCAGATCATATCAACAGTCTTCACCAGACTAAAAATGTGAGAGCAAGCATAAATACTAATTTCATATTAATGTTATAAATTAAGATGGCAGCACCCTCTAGCGGCCTGACAACAAATCAATGGAGATAGATAAAAAAAGACCAGAGTGATGGTAATAATTTTCTTCATTTAATGACAAAGAGTCAAGAGAATTTAGTTAGGTGACATTCCTGGAGTATGATTAGAATAAACACGAAATAAGGCGTCATCTCTTGTCTTTGACTAATTATCATAATTTCTTCTTAGTTTGGTGCACATTTCATCCACGAGTTTGTCCCAAACATCCGTCACTTCCAGCTGCTTAGAAGAGCCTACGCTCCAAAACCACCACCTTATCACATGACATGATTTCCTACCCCTTGTTTAATACTCATTTCCCACTTGTTTTATTTTTTTTTTTGCGTTTCCTCTACCTGTTCGGTGGGAAACAGGGTGTTGATATACTCCACGGCGTTGAAATCTGCTCTGTCCAACGGATCCTGGCTGGGAAAAACCTAAGAGAACAAGCTTACTGTTTTATTTCGTGAACGTACACAAAAACATACCTGCTGAAGATGAAGACATTGTGAGCACCATCGCAGTGCCATCATAGTACAATCACAGTGCAGCAAATATACGATGTACACTTTGGGTGTTGCTAAGCATCAGTTACGGGTTGCATGTAACCACACATTTTTACCGGTGTACATTTCATAAACCGCGTCAAACCCCTGTATAGGTCTGAATCATACCTTTTAAAATGCAGAAACATGAAAACTAGTAATTGTTTGGGCTGTACAAGGCCTATGAGATTACTCTCTTTACGTACGGCTTTAATGATTGTGTTTACAACAACAGGCACCGGCAGGCGGACACTGTCTATTAACTAGCTACGTAACAGCACGCCGGGTCGCCTGTCGTGAACTGAGACGGGGCGTCAGTCTATTCCGATTCTCAGATTTCAATGCTGAAACCGACTGCGTCAGTAGACAGCCGGCTGACAGTGTTATTTCAGACGTAGCATACTGCTCACCGCGCTGCTGTAAACAAGCAACCACAGCCCATAAACGATTACAAAAAAAATCATCCAGTCTGTTTACATACTGTATTCACTGGTGTTTTTTCATGTCGCACATAAGGTGATTGAAACAGAGTTATTAGTGCCAACCTCGGTGCCTGCAGCTGGCTAGGCTAAAGAGCTATCTGTGGAAAAAAAATGAATGCTCTATTAGAATCTTCAAGTCTGTGTTATCCCTCTCGCCCTCACCTGTTCGATGGCCAATTGCACCTCAGGTGTGAGATGCAGGATCGCCTCTAGATCATCGAATTCCAATTCTTCGTCTTCCATCACTGACATGATAATGAAACACGCACCCGCTCAGAGCCAGCCTGCCGTACACACAGCTTGACGCTACTTCCTCAAACACGGAGCTTCTGGGATACAGGAAGACTTGGCCCCACGTGACTGGTACGACTTGCTGAATGTCAAAGCGGGCTTTATGAACTCACAGCCATTCGTCCCCTACAATGTCAAGGGGTATTCATATGACCAGAGCTTATTTATTGCAGAATATTATGTCCGTGTCCGTATCACTATCGCTAATTTCTTTGTTAACGAAATTGTACTACAGATTTCACAGATTCTTACAGATGTGCTTCATGTTTCACAATGTTATACTGATATTTTATTTCACAATGAAATATTCAAAACTAAACATTGTATAACATTTCAATGGTCAAACAGTTCAATGTCTGGGCCCTTTCTGTTGGCTTGAAGCCACGAGGTACCATAAACACAAACACAGAGATACAACCAACCAAGACCGGCTGCTTCTGACAGTCTTTATTTTCAGAGTTTGCACAGGAACACACATTTAAAAGTCAGCATCGGAGACAGTAACTGCAAGAACAAAGTTCCACAAAGACAAGCAACAGGATGGATTCCGGTCATTGATTCAGATATTAAGGTTTCTCACCAAAACCCCACTGGTTGCTCCGCCCCCTAACCTAATGTCCCCAGGGCAGGCACAAGTGTGGTGACCCTTGACCCATTACACATTGAACAAGGGCAGACATCAACAGAGACATTTTTTAACTTTCTCCAGTTCAGGTGAAACCAGCATTAACAACACCAAGACACTAACAGACTGCATAAATACCTAATAGACTGCATAAATACTCCATGTAAACATCTGGATCAATTGCCCACAGAGAAATATGACAGCTCAATTCCAAGGCTGTCACAAATTCCCTGAGAGTGAAAAGTGCTGCTTATAACATTACTTGAAACTTAAATGAGGTGAAGTTAAAAATTAAAAAGTTAAATCAGCTTGTGCTCAAGGTGAGCACCTGAAATACCTGGGAGCCCTGAAGTGTTTACTTTTTGACATGGACAGTATATCAGATATGTTAAATTCTTTAAAACTACTAAAATATTTAAGACTGTATTTACTGTATTTATCCAAAATATTTACTGTGTATGTTTTGGCATGCACTAAAAATATATCCCACTGTAAAAACATAATGATGATAATTACAAAGGGGAATGTCCAATATTATAAACTGTGCTGCTGATTACAGCATTTTGGCTTTTATAAGGCAACTTGGTGAAATGATCTCTTTTGTAGTTGAGAAAAGAGGACAGGAAATCAGACTGGACTAGAGAGGACGAGTCTCCATGAGGATGAGGATCACTGCTCATCAGGGCATCTTCAGCCAGCTCAAGTCCTCAGACCTTCAAAACAAAAAGAAACACATGCAAGCATGAGCGCAATGTTTCAGTGGCCAAACGTCTCCCTGCCCTCTGATCCACATTAAAGCACCTGCTTTATTTCAACCCCAGAGTGATGTCACACTCAGTGATTCACATGAAAGCACCATCTTTAGAGGAGCAGGTAGGCATGAGATGATACACTCAGCTCATGATGCGATGTCTCATGAAATGGAGTTCACCATACAATATCATCACGAAATGATACTCCCCCACATCTCTTTCACACACACGTTAGAATTCAGCCTGCTGTGGTGAGAGGGGTTTGACGGAGAGAACATGCAAGGGTCATCACTATGGAGATGCCCTCTATACTCACTCCGCCTCTGCCTTGGTGATCACTTTCCCTGCCGCCATCTTGTTTGCCACCTGGGAAACACTGGGGTCAAAGTTCAAGCTAGCTGCAGCCACCACCTCCTTATCCCTGTTCAAACAGAGGAACAGGAGGAACAGCTGCATTCAAATTGACCAGAGATACAACAGCCCCGACACTGACCACTAATTACTGCTGCCGCTACTGATAGCTATTGACTACCACAGATTACTGCTGGTTAATACAGAGTACTACTGATAACTACTGACTAATATTGATTATATCTGATTACTACCGAATGGTACCATTGCCTGTGCTGTTGTTATGTAACGTTAAAAGAGACGGTTTGAATGTTTAGGAATGAATTTCACTGAATGTGGACTATATTCACTTACTTGATATAAAATACAAGAAACTTCCTTTCCTCTAGGTTTCCTTTCAGTACAGTTTCAGTGTAGCCCTCACCATAACCTGCAATTAGGGTAAAAATGAGCGTTATTTGTTTCACTTTCAGTTCAGGTTTAAATCGGTTCTGCAGTGACCCAGATCAAACAGACACCTGTGACAATCACCTGTGTAGCGAATGCTCTTTCCCAGAAGCACGGTCCAGAAGAATGGCACCGAGTCCACTTCAATGTGTCTGTCCAGCATATTCAAGGCTGCCACCCTCCCTGGAGCCAACGCAACAGAAGACATATGAGTGGCCATTTCCTGGGCCTGTGGGTTGGAGTCAGTGGCCACTGCGGTGCCAGACTTACCCTGGGCCTGTGCCAGCTGCCAGTGGGCAATGTTAACCCTTTGGTTGCCACGCAGGGCAAGGGGGAAGGAGGTCACATCTCCAGCAGAGAAGACACCAGGGACAGTGGTCCTCATGCACTACAGGTGAAAGCACACCGAGGTAAGAAACTCACACACTCACAGGCAGCATATAGGGTAAAGATCTTCCGGAGACCATAAATATGCCTCTATGGTGGGATCAGTGGGCAGTTGGCCTATTTATCTGGCATCATACTGTGGTTTTGGTAGGCACCTGGACCATTTATCTGCAAACCCACGGACATGAGTGAGACAGAAGGATAGATAAGGAAGTATGTCATTAACATTAGCTGGTCTTACCTTGTCAACAATGACAGCACCTTTGGAATCCAGCTCTATAGCGCCCCCTTTCAGGAATTCAGAATTGGGCACAACCCCTGGAAAGAGGGTCAGTGTGATATTTACAGGTGTGTACAGTGAGATGTAACAGCACAGTGTAAGTGCAGTTTGTCTGAGAGGCAGGAGTGCTGTATCAGGGGGTCAGAACGTACCAATCCCCGCGACAACAACGTCAGCGGGCAGGACCACGCCGCTCTTCAGGACCACCTCTTTCACCTGTGGAGGGCAGAGCTACCTGAGTCTACCTGAGCAGCCCCAAAAGGGCCGTCACCTCACCCCAGCCACCCACACTTTTAGGCAGAGTGCGGACAAACACACTGACACACTCACCGTCCCACACCTGCACTCTCACATCTCTTTCACACGCGTCTAACTGCAGTTCGGGGTCTCTCACCTTCCCATCTTTACCCCTGATCTCCGCGACACCATCGCTCATATAGAACTCTACCTTCTTCTCTTTCAGCATCTGCAGGGCAAGAGGAAAACCAATGCAGGTTCTAACAGAGGCACCAAAACTCCCGCAACACAACTACAGCATTATGTGCTTCAGGGCAACAGCCACGGCAAGAGCAGACTCCCTCAGCCCAAAAGACATAAGATGAGATAAGCTAATGAGGTCAGCACGATGTGACATCAGAGGGGCGTGAGGTTAGAGGGTGGTGAGTTAACAGATCATGGGGCTGGGATTGCGTTTTCTGACCTGCATGGTCATTTTCCCGATGTCGGGGCCCAGGCTCTTCTGATAAGGCAATTCACTGCTGCCCACCACTGTCACGCTGGCAGCGTTCTCTGTCAGGTAAGACGCCACCTCCATACCTGCACCAAGAGAAGAGGCAGACGTATTTGTGTTGTAATGCAATGGAGAGGGTGACAGTGCAGCACGGAGGTCTGGATTGCAGAGGTGACAGTATGGGGGTCATAGTATGGGGTTTGTGTTGCCGGGGGTGACACTATGGCCAGATGGTTGCCGAGGGGGAGCGCATAGCCAGATGATTGCTGAGGTGGTTTATATTGCCGTGGGTGACAGTGTGGTATAGGAGGTAAAGAACTTGAAGAGAACAGCCATCTCAGAGGGATAACAATGAAAACTAGAAAGGAAAGTTTGAAGACAGCCTTTAAATTGGCTTGAAAAATGCTAACATTTTATTAGCTAGTAGTCACCAGGGTTGCCAACTGTGGTCAGCTGGCTGGTGTGAAATTTTCAATTTGAGACCGTCTCACACTGAAGGCGTGAGAATCACATCTGTGTCTGCACGTTTGAATGTTCAGATTCTGAACGTTCTATCCATTTTAGTCTACAGGAAATTTTTCAATGTAAAATTGTAAACATCTCAAAAATATTTAATGTTTGACACAAAAAGCACAAGCAAGTAACCCCGGACTAGCTGAAAATATTGGCCAAGTTTTGTATATGTAGCTGAAGTAGTGTCTTTCACTAAGGATTTATCCATTTTACATGCATCTTCAATGTAATGGAAGATCATTGTTTCGCGTAATATGCATGTCATATGTGGTAATAGTAACTTTATGACCACTGTTAGGCAGTTTCTGTGCTTACAGTGAATGTCTGCACAGATTGTTGTTGCACTGCTGTTTCATCACTGCTGTGCTCCTTGCTATTCTGTGTCGCTATGTTCTGACAGCTCTTACAACAGTCTGCAGACAAGGGGATTACCGATGAAGGAGGTTCCCACGATGACAGCCCTGTGGCCCTTGCAGGCCTGATGGATCCTCAGGGCATCCTCTGGAGTCTGCAGGAGTCGCACATTCTCCAGGGTGGCGCCAGGGCAATTTAATGCCCGAGCCCTAGGGGGCAGTGTCAGACAGCGCTGCATCAGTTTCCCAATAAGAGAAGCTGAATGACAGGATGGAGAAAGGATGAGAGAGTGATGGAGGGATGAGAGAGTGATGGAGAGATGAGAGCGTGATGGAGAAATTATGAAAATGTGCAGGGGTGAATATTGCCTGGCGCTGAGCAACTCACCTGCACCCTGTGGCTATGAGGAGCTGGTCATAGTGCTGTACCAGGCCATCACTCAAGGTCACCGTCCTCTGCTTTGTGTCCACAGAATCCACCTTCACAACAACCAATCAGATCAAACCCACAACTCCACAATTAACCCATAAAATATCCAAAGATCACCTCCACATCACCCAATTCTTATATCCCGCCTCACGCACCCTCGGGGTTCCCGAGCCAGGGTTACAGCCACGCCCTCTCCAGCCTCACCTGCCGGCGTGTCCACACCTCGATATCGTACTGCTGGAAGAACTCCTTCTGCCGCAGTAGCACAGCATTGTGGTCCACGTTCATCATCTGAGACAGGCAGACTTTCAGTGAGCAAGCTGTCTCTCACAACCAGGATAAACACACCTTTCTTCGGTATTCCAGAATGTCATGTGTTGCAGTAAAGCCCTGAGCTAGCATCTCTGCCTGAGAATCTAAGGAGGCTGAGTGCTGACTGCTATTTCCTATGTGATACAATCTAATATTCAGTGCACACACTCTACAAAAGATATATGTTTCCACACCCTTTTCTCCTTAAGCTGGTGTCAATTCAATACTATAAACACATGCAGGCATTTGCGTGTGTGTACCAGCACAAAGTGTGGGGTCATTTCAGACAATACTGTGGAGCAGTGTGGTTATTTGATAGCGCGTCTCTCACACCTGAAAATAACATGACGCACACACCCCAACTACACCTGAGAATCAAGTAACACACAATCCCTGACCTCTCCTGAGAATAAGGTAACACGTCATTCCCGGCCGCACCTTGCTCAGCTTGGGCTTGTCATAGGGCAGCAGGGCGTCTCGGGTGACCATGATGATTCTGCCTCCATATCTCTCCTGCCGGAGCGTGTCAGCACACTGCAAAGAGGCGGGGCCTGCGCGCACACACACACACACACACACACACACACACACACACACACACACACTTCAGACACTGAAGCAGAATTCAACAAACCAATCAAACTGTCAGAGAACAGGGGTGTGCATTTGGAGTCAGGACCTACACCGTCCACTGAAGCCTCCCACTTTCCTGAATGACTGGCCCCCTTCTCACCTCCTCCTATCAGCAGGACCGTGTGGGCAACTCCTGCCACTCTGGAGCCCATCTCCTTCACCCGTTTGACCAGCTTTGCAGCCTGCAGGGGACAGCAAGAACAACTCCATCACCTCTGTGCTGCCTTCCATGGAAAGGTAAATCTACCTTCAGATATCTGGTTACAGCAGGTGCGAGAAGTAGCTTACCTTTTTGCTAACTGTCACGAACACTTTGTCATTCTCGATTTTCACCTTGAGAGAGCATGAAAGAGTTAGTGAGTCAGCACTGGTACAAAAGCAGGTGGCATGCGATTCACCTGTCACATAATCAAACTAGTTTTCAGCAGAAGCTAATTATATTATAAGCAAAAAGAATCTGTTATATATTCATAATGAGTGGTAAGGTTCCATCCCAGGAGAGATGTGGAGCTCAGCTAATGAACTTACCTTATAACAGGGCAAGCTGTCCAGCCCAGGATACTCCTCTATGTCTCCGGTCTTAACATTGAAGCAGGCTCCATGCCAAGGGCATCGCACCTTGCTCCCAGACAGTGCACCTGACACAGGAAACGCATCATCAACACTACAGGAAACACATCATCAGTACCACGGGAAACACATAATCAACACCATAGGAAACACAGCAGAAGAACCATGTTTCCACTGTGAATGCATGTATATGCATTCAACACATCCACATGTGGCACATCCAGGACTTGGTACACTTACAGCAGTTTATCTGAATTTGCTACCTTCCAGTGCATTCTTATGGTTGCGTGAAAAGATTCTGACATGTAGATATCAAATATATTCATGCAAATGCTACAGCTAAAATGTGATTTGCTCTGGAGAGTTGCTCATGAACTTCATGAGCAAATGTCTATGCATGAACTTCGACTAAGCAGCAAAATATCTCTGTGACATTTCTCAGAGCCTCTGTGGTCTGTAGTCTGTGTGGCTGTGAGGTGTTGGGGTGTGGTTCCTGCTCTGTGTGGCTGTGAGGTGTTGGGGTGTGGCTCCCGCTCTGTGTGGCTGTGAGGTGTTGAGAGTGTGGCTCCTGCTGTGTGTGGCTGTGAGGCGCTGGGAATGTGGCCCCTGCTCTGTGTGGCTGTGAGGTGTTGGGAGTGTGGCTCCTGCTCTGTGTGGCTGTGAGGTGTTGGGAGTGTGGCCCCTGCTCTGTGTGGCTGTGAGGTGTTGGGGTGTGGCTCCTGCTCTGTGTGGCTGTGAGGTGTTGGGGTGTGGCTCCTGCTCTGTGAGGCTGTAAGGTGTTGGTTTCTTACCTTTGCTGAGTGGAGCCCCATAGTGAGTGCAGAGGCTTCCCACAGCACTGTACTCTCCCTCACTCCGTACCAGCAGGACCTTCTGCTGCCCCACCTCCACCTCCAACATCCTCAGGAGAAGAGAGAAACAACCGACTAAACCTGCCCGACCACTCCAGCCGCACCCACCTGTGTGTATCTATCCCAGCACTACCACCTGATTGTACCAATCTGTCCACACCCACCTGACTTTGCCTACCCATCCAATCCCAGCTGACATACAACTGAGTGAGAGTTTTACCCATTTGCATCCCAATCTCCACCTGTACCCCACTCTACATCTTCACCCCTACTCTCCGTCTATACCCCCACTCTCCGTCGGTACCCCCATTCTCCATATTTACTCCCACTCTCCACATGTTCCCCGCTCTCCATCCGTACCTCTAATATCCACCCGTACCCTCAATGTCCATCTCCTGCTCCCTGCTACATCTACAGGCCACACTCAGTGTGCAGTGGTGAAACGGTGGCAAAATGCTAAAACAGAAATGCTCAACAGGGAACACACTGCTTAAGTAACACACAGATACATCATGATAACCTGGAGACAGAATCTTGCAGTCAATGAATAATCCACACTAGTCTATGTGCAGTCTTAATGGTGCTAGGCTCCATGGCTCTTACTGTCCATCCTGCAGCTCTGACACGTGGCACACCTCGGCCGTCACCTCATCCTGGTCCCCCTCCTTCCCCTGGGAGCCGGTGCCTGTGGATTACACCAACTATTACCTCATCTGACTTCCACCCATGATCCTCCACAGATTCATATCCCCACACAGACCTTTTGACCTTTTCACAAGTACTGTATGACGCCATTTCATTTTTTCTTTATTCAAAAGAATGCAGCATATACAATAGGTAGACTAATCTGCTTCACCGCGTAATATAAGAATATTACTTCATGAGGGGTTGGGCTTCCTTTTGCTTTTAGATCAGCTTCAACATTTCTATGAATGCTGTTATACATGTTTTGAAGTGTTTCGAGTGGGAATTTGGACCATTCAGGAAAGCCTCCAGTTCTCTGAGAGATGAAGGAGGTGGAAATCTACACTGCACTCCAGAACTCGCAGAACATCTCACAGAGTTCAATGATGTTTAGATCTGGTGATTGGGGAGGCCACAGAAGGTGAACCTGGTTAGCTGTCTGTATGGTGGTATTATCATCTGGGAATGTCTTGAAGAAACAATGCTTGTACGACAGGGTGCATCTGGTCACGTAAGATGGTTTTGTATTACTTTGCTGTAATTCTACCGTGCAGGATAATAATCAGCCTAATGACTCCCACGAGATGGCCACCCACACTGTAAGAGATGTTTACAGGTGGAAACAGGCACTGTGGGTTGAAGGCTTCTTTTGTCTTTCTCTGAAAGCCATGCAGATATAGGTAAAAGGGTAAAAGATGACTCAGCAGACCATATTACATTCATCTACTGCTCAGAAGTCCAGGTTTTGTGCTCATTGCATCAGTTTATACATTGTTGTACACTGGCCTTAGTTACAAGCAGTTTGCGAATAGCAGCTCTACCACAAATATCAGCTTTGTGAAAATCACAATGTACAGTTTTTTACGTCACAGCGGTGTGGATTCAGTTGTGTGGTCATTTTCGAGACCATTATTTTGTGTGTTCTTTTAACAACTTTCCTGTTAAGCATCTGTCTATCCCTCTTAGTGAGCCTCAACTTGTGGCCACTGTTCCTCTTTCCTGATGAAGATTTTCCTTGTTTGGCATATGCAGTCATGATTTTTACACTGTTCCCCTCAAAATACTAAATAATTTTGCCATTTCAGTGGCTGACACACCTACAATTCAGACACCAACCATAGGTATTTGAACTCTTTTAGAATCTGTTGGATCTCTCATGTTGCTTGACAAACACATTAAAATGTTGATTTTATAAGTTTTTTTTATAGCAAAAACATATTGATAATTATTATTGACCAGAGGAAAAACTCCAGTCTTCAATGGTAGAAGTATTTGTATTTTTTCCACCCATGCACTCAATCAGCTGATTTCGGTAATTAGTTCCCTCCTTCTGACTGACTAGTTCTTAAAAACTGGAACAAACGCTAGAGGTACTTCTCCTTTCTATATCAGACTTTTCCCACGCTGGTATTGATATTAATATGAAACACATATCCTGTTTAAATGACATTTAGTTGCTTCATAATTTGAGTCCTTTTCATTTGGCGCTTACATTATTTCATCTACACTCCCAGAGCAGCGAATGTGAGCGTAACACTGTTCAAGCCCTAACCCAAGTTAGCTTGTGCAGCCATGTCTAGTCAGATTTCACAAGATAATTTAGGGTAGGGCTTGAATGGTCTGGTCTGACACTGTTGCTCATTCAACTTGAATGGATACACTTACGTTTTATTGTGCTGAAAGTCGGTCTGTGTAAGAGCGCCTGCTAAATAAATGTAATGTAATCTACTCCCCTGTAAAGTCTACATTTGAGATTAGTGCCTTTATACCTTTATGTGTTTGGTTGTCAACAGTTGCAGTATATTGTTAATATGGCTAGACTACATATCCCCGGCAAGGTACCAGCTCCATCTCATGCTTTGCAACTCGGCATGACATCAGCATTTTTATCAGTAGAGTGCAAGGCTGTTGATCATTGTGACCTGGACAGATCTTTTGATTAAACAATTTTAAATAAATCAAAGCTTCATATCTATTCTCAGTATATGGCATACATCGGCACACCGTTCCATTTACTGGAAAGGATTCAGCGCCCGGCATGCCCCTTTTGCCGAACAGCACAGTTATCTAAAAAAAAAAAAAAAACATTCTCTCTCTCTCTCACACACACACACACACACACACACACACACATATAGCTACACTGTATATATTTGGTAAAATATCTTTGTTGTATTAGCGTCCCGTGTGTTTAGGAATAAGGATATTGTCCCTCCTCGTAAATTGTACGTTTGCATTAGCCTTCTCTGCAGCACTGCTCTATCTGACGCTCGTCGATGAGGCAATGAGAGACGTAACAATCTGCGGACGGGTATTAGCAAGCTGCGAATATGCAATGAAAACTTGATCGCTCTGAAAGTGTTTTACTTACTCGTTCGCTTAGCAGACATCCCTCTTCAGCTCCTCACACAAAACGATTTTGTTCCTGCCGCTCTCCGGCAAATGTACAGTTCTACCCTGCGTCAGAAGTTCTTACAGGCGTAGCTATAGGCGTAAACTGCCGGGGGACCAATAGAGATGCACTAGCATCCCGTTACCGTGGCAGTCACTACTAATTGCCCCCACCCATACGTATTTCACTTTAGTAGGCCTAACATAAGTAGATGACATATTAGTATAGAAACCAGGCGAGTCTCCTTAAAATATTAACCGACTAAAATACATTTTGGACATTACAATCAAAGAAGGTTAATGCGGCTCATGTGTCATCTTGCGTAACATATCCTAGAAGTAGGCCTACCACAGTAGGCCTAGTAAATAGCCCATCAATTTAAAAGTAATGTAATCTGTAATCAGAAAATGTTTTAGTCGGTAGATAAAATTAATGTCTTATAAACATGAAATAGCTTGCTAAAGGATTTGAATTTGTTTGGTAAAAAATAAAATTTCCATTTTGTTCTTTTGTCATGTCCTAACTGGGGCACACTTCTGGACATAACGGGAGAAGTGCCAGTCGTCTTCAGAAGGGTTTCACTCTATTACGTCTCTAACGACATTTAAAAGTCACCTCTGTGTGATGAATTATTTTCCAGTAGAACATGTTCTTTTATATGCTTATTTCCATCACTTATGTCTGATGGGCTGCTTGTAATAGGCTAGTAACCTTCAAACGCAATTGATAACGTTGATATCAATTGATAATTGATACAGATCAGCATAAAACGTTACGCCTGAACAGAAAATCGCATGAATTGGCGTAATCCTCGAAGTGATATCGATGAGCTACGAGTAAAACAATTAGTGATGTAGTACACCCGAATAACCACGTGGTGTTACCGTGTACAACGTGACGCGGCGGAGAATAGGCAAACGTCTTGGATTGTTTTTTTGAGCAAATCAGAGGCGTTTAAAAATTCTGATCATCACACTGACAGCCAAGTACGCCTACATTATTAACACGACACGAAATGGTGAAATTTAGATTCGTTCGTTCATTTATTCAATTTAAACAACAGTTTATGTTGTAGGCTACAGTTTTACACAACTGCAAGAGTATATATAGTTGCAAGATAATTCCCTTCAAATTTGTGTTTTCTCTGTAAAAAAATTAAAACATTGTGATAAAAAGCCATTGTTAAAAAAAAATCAACTACTATTCCCATGGTTCTCATGTGACGCAATGGGGGGAGACCCCCCTCAGCGTGGGGGCAAACGTGACGCTCGTGTTTGAATTTATGTAGCCGCGCCTCTCCATAGTGGGGCGGGGATTCTGTTGTTTGGCTATGTTGAAGGCAGAAAGTTACACAAGGGAAGGATGGGTTTTATAATTGCGGGCGAAGTGTTTCACAACCACGGCGTAGCTGTAGCCAGTCTCATGTCTGCGACCTTATGACTACTAACTACCATTTTAACAAACAGATCCTGATCAAACCCAGTTAAAAAGTAACGCCAGATAATTGATCTCATGACACCGTCATATGGCTTTTCTTTTGCCACAGACAAAAACATTGTGCGTTTGGTACATTAAATGAAATTAATTACATTGTGAAATCAAACTGTTTTTAGAAAAAAATAGCACCAGGGAAAGCAAAAACAACATGTTTGTTTGACGAATTCCAAAAGACGAGAAGGCTGGCTGTATCAGGGAGCTTTACGCTCTAGAATTAAAACTCCGAAGAAGACGTCGGAATATCGGCGCGAAGACATGGATCTGAATTATGTTGTTTTGACCGTGGGATGCTCCGTGGGATTCTTTAAACTCGTGAACAGTGGGTTGAATAGAGTCCCTGTTCCAGATAGTGCTCGTAGAAACGTATGGAAATGGAGAAACATCTCAACATCTTTCGTTCACAGCCTGATAACAGGGATCTGGTCTGTTCTTTGGTGAGTGACACTTATCATGGATTAATATGGATTTCGCATAGCTTCAAGATTTACAAATTGGGTTTCTAATCGCCACTGTAATATATTGCTTTAAAATGAGCGCAAGATTTCCATGCAGTGAATTCGCATAGTTGATCAACTACTCTGTGTCTAAAAAATTAGAATGATTATGCTGTTGATGCAAATACGTAAGACTGGTTTATTGCTTAAATGGTTTGTTGTATGATTATCCAGTATTTTCCTGTTAGTTTTGGGTCACATGTTGGGGTCTTGATGTAAATATTACATTAAACTGGGCAATGGATTGCACGTGGGTTGTCACAAGTGAGTGGAGATCGGTCTGCTCCCAATCACTCGCAGAAATGAAATGTGAATGAACTACTAAATCCAGAAATAGAGCAGGTAATATTGACATTCTCTCTTCTTTAGTTTCTACCTGCACCCGCAGATGGCGGAAGATCTGATAGCCACTCACTCGGTCTTCTCGCACGCGCTGGTGTCGGTGTCAATCGGTAAGTGTAAATGGTGGCCATAGTGATAGGCGAAGTGCGTACCTGCGTCTTATCTTTGGCTGCAACGTACATGGAGGGTAATTGGGCAGCCCCTTAAATTCGGCCATGCTGTTTAGTCTATGTCACACTAAAGATACGAACCTCTCGTTAGATTATCATAAGAGCGAGATCATTCACCATCCATCGCAGTGCCTGACAGTGAAAGTGTTTCGTTGGGGAGTGCTCGTGACCTACGGTAAACTACCGCCTATACTGGGAAATCCAAGACACTGAGCAGTATAACCGACTGCACAGGGACTCATCGGTGCTGGGCGCCTCATATCGTTTTGACAGTTTCCTGTACTGAGTAGATTAAAAGCACTACTGGGAGAAGCGCTTCGGTATCTTTCAGTACTTTACTGTTACTGCCGTTGTTGCTTATGCCCGCATCTGTTGAGCTACAGAAAAGGGAGACAGAGCCTGCCGTTGAATGTTCTTGAACTTGCTTTTGTTTTGTATACTTATCAAGCGTTCCAGCTGAAATAGACAGCCTCTACACCACCGAGTCCTTCATTACTGACTGAATGTAATGTGCTAGCATTCCTTAAGTGCCCTTCACTTCGAGTTAAAACCTATCCCAGGTCTCTAAGTGATCAGCATGTTTTACACAGCCCTGTCAGAGCACCACGGAGAGGAGTTTACATGACTGTAAATCTGCAGCATCAGAGATGATTCATTAGACATGAATGAGTTGTTGGTGGGTGATCTTTACTCTAACTGGCAAAACAGAGCAATCAGTTTTAAGGGCGTGATAGGAAAGCAAGGCGTAACGAACCACAGCATGGGTGGAGCTGCCGAGTGCCGTCAGTGACTAACAGCTCTGAACCAACCGTAACGACCCTGTTATGGAGACTTTTGATTGGTGTGTGCCGGTCAGTGATTGTCAGGAACATCATGGCTCCGCCCATGAAGCCTCACTCTGGCTGATTAAAGGTCAGTTCTCTGCCTCCACTCACCTGCACTCAGTTGAATTGTAAAGTTTCATTTTGCGGGCAGATATAGAGGAATTCGCTCCTTTTTGCACCTGAAACGGAGGCAGGCCGGTGACAGCATGCTCAGAGAGAAGCAACAGCAGGGTCCCCAGAGCAGCGTGTGACTCGTTTCTGCGCTGGTTTTCAGTGTGGAAGAGGCAGGGGGGTGCCGGCTTGTGCGGTTAAACCATAGCCTTGTGTCCTCACAAAGCCCCTGATTTATTGGCTCTGTGCTGGTCTGTGAGAGGTCGGGGATTCCACAGGCTCCTTACATTCCAGGATGAATCCCACCCCCGCTGTGGAATCAATGAAGGCATTATGGGCTGTCGCAGGCACCAGATCTGCCCCCGTACGTCACATGACCGCTAGGAGGAACAGCCAGCCGCTCTCATCACCAATTTATGCATTTATCTGCGCAGCTGACGTGCTGCTTCTGATTGGTTCAGTCAGGGTGTGGCCAGCATGTGTGATCCAGAGACCGTATCTGTCTCACATGTGCAGAGTTTGGATGTGAGTTGAGATGTTGTTTCTGTCAAGGTGGAGCCTGCATTCTGTGTGACAGTATGGCAGCATGAGTCCCAGGAGCAGAACTGCATCTGTCTTTGTATTTTCAACAGAAAGTTTGATCTTCTCTTCTTCTGAGCAGTTAGTTACCTGTCACATAGTTCTCTGACTTTCTATAAAAAACAAAGAACTACGTCCACCTGTGCCAGTGCGTGCACGCATGAGTGCATTTGTGTATGTTTGTGTGTGTGTCTATATGAGTGTGTGTTTATGTTTGTGTGCATGTGCACGTGTACACATGTGTGTGTGCATGCGTCTGTGTGCATGGGTTTGCATGTGGGTGTTCATACATACATTTGAGAGTGTAGCAGTGGAATATCATCTCTGTTGTCCTCTAGTCTCAAACTGATTGAACTCCAGACATCATCCAGGTCACATGCTGTGTTCTCACTGATCTCAGATCTGTGTTCAGCATAGATATGATTTCCTCCATAATTAACTGGTTCATCAATTTCATGCAGGGGGCTTAATTACCAGTAATAAGGATTTGTGTGGTGAGGTGGAGAAAAGGAGTAAATTGTGGCAATCTAGGTCACTGATTGCCACTGCCTTATTATAGTCAAAGAACTGTCAGGGATGTTCGTCTTGAGTTTATTATTAATGAGCACTGCATTAATGTGAATACATATTATTTTTCATTGTATTTTGTACAGATGCATTGTTGTGCTGCTGAGGTTGAGAATGTTTAATGCTCCACTGCTCTGAGGTCTGTTCAGTTTTAAAAGGACTCCCCTGTCCTGTGTGAATGCATGCTTCCAGAAAAAGACGTGTGTGTTGGTACTCTGCTGTGGCAGTGATTGATGCTTGATAGTCAGACTGTACCATTAGCTGAAGGGGAGGTTAGGCTGTACCATCAGTGCACTGAATGGGAGGGCAAGAAGCTGCTCTGCTTATCACGGTTAGTGAACCCTATTCTTTCACCCTTGGAAAACGCTTCCTACTGGAACGACCCAATCACCTCCATTCTAAAATACCGTCTCCATGGATACACTCATCGAGGAGATGGATATAAATAGCCTCCTGGCACTGACATCTCAGTAACCATGGCGAGTGTTGTCATAGAAGCCTGTGGCTAGCAAGTAGGTCTAGTTGAATAGGCAGAGAGACAGCCTTCAAACAGGCTGATACTAATTTCCGTTTCTGATTTGCATTTCATCCCCAGGCTACTTCATCTATGACTTCTTTGACATGGTCTTCAACCAGAAAATCAGCCAGTCCTGGGAGCTCCTGTTCCACCATGTGGTGGTAAGTGCTGTCAGACCACACCCAGTCCAACCACACCCACATAGACCAGACACACACCGGCCACACCCATAGTGACTATGGCTGGAAGCCAGTAGTGATAGACTGCCTGCTCTCCTTAGTTCCTGCATCCTTGTATCCACTGTGACCCAGACGTCAATGACTGGTTTTGGCATTAACCATTATTCCAGCTCCATACAAGCCATATGAAGGAAGCAAGATATTTCCTCAGTTGTCTCCTTAGGCAGTGTATGCATCGACGTGTCCTCATTTGGAATAGCCTTTAAAGGAGCTATGAACTAAACCTCAACACCTGTACCATAATCCATACATTTTTGCTAGGCATGTTAGTGTTGCGAAAATAAACAGTCACAACAGGGATTTTTTGCTCTGAATAGTTTGTGTAGAGGTGATGTAACATTGTAAATCTTCCTTAGAAACTGTGTATTGGCTTTTCACAAAAATTCATTTATGGATGAGAAAGTTTCCTGCCAGAATAGTCAAATTACGCTGTGCAGGACCGCATTGTGTTTGGTAGGACCATGCTATGTTCTACAGGACCACGCTGTGCTCAGTATGACTGTCCTGTGCTACAGCTGGTTGGAGGCATGGCTGATAATAGAGACGAGGGCTGAGAATAGAGATGGGGAAATGAGAATGGCACTCTGGTGTGACTCATTGCTCTGTGCCTGTAGAAGCTCAGGCTGACATACCAGGCTGTGACCTGCACCTGTAAGGGTTAATCACATGCACCATATGTGAGGGAAATGGTCATTACGATATCCAGCACTCACCACACTTACAGTACCTAATATTTTAATTTGACCCGACCCATTTGGTAATTGCACAGGTTTTGTACATATTCATAGTGCTGTGTGACTGCGTGTGTGAGTGCATGTGTGACTGTGTGTGTGTGTGTGTGTGTGTGTGTGTGTGCGTGCGTGTGTGCGTGCGTGTGCGTGTGCGTGTGCGTGTGCGTGTGCGTGTGCGTGTGTGTGTGCGTGCGCGTGCGTGTGTGCGTGCGTGTGCGTGTGTGCGTGTGTGTGTGTGTGTGTGCTGAACAGGGCCAGTATATTTTCGCAGCAGGGCCAGGGCTCTGGTTCCAGTCAGCAGCAGAGTGGTCCAGCCTTGGCCCGCAGCCCCTGTGCATGACCTCAGCGCTCTGCTGGAGAGCACACAGCCCTCCCTGCTCTGCTGCCCCTGTTCTTTCCTCCCTTTCAGGCACTTCATTCACTCTGGGAACGTCCTCAGACTCTCAATGACTGAGTGTGAAACTGCAGCTCCCACTTTCTCTCTCTCTCATTCTCTCATTTGCTCATCTTCTCTTTCATTCTCTCTCTTTCTCACCGCCTCCTCTCATTTTCTCATTCTGTCACTCAATTCAATTCAAATTGAGCTTTTTGACATGACAAATGAAACTCTGTTGCCAAAGCATAAAATGTTATAAACATAGAGGTAGTAATCACATAATTATACACTTCACTGTGAAACAAGGCATCTGGTCTATACACTTATTCACATTCGCACATATACATATATATATATATATATATATATATATATATATACATTCATGTAGACACATGTATATACACACATCAGGGTTTCCGTTATCCAGTAATTACTGGTTTTTGCCTGGTAAAATTTATAAATAATACCGATGAATTAAAAACCTGCCGGTCAAAATGTCCGGTAAAAATGCTCATACAAAATGTAGCTATAACGAAGGCTATTTATTTATTTAGCTGTAACGATTGCTTATTTATGAGTTCAACGAGCTGTACCCCGACTGGGCTACACTGGCTGAAATTGCCTGTGTTCTGCCTGTGTCAAACGTGCCAGCAGAGAGGGGCTTCTCTCTGCAGAATCAAATTAAGACGGTGCTGCGAATTCGTTAGGAGGAGGAGAGAGTGATGTGGCTTATGCGCATAGCAAGCTGCAAAGACACATTGGACACGTTTGATTTCAAGTTGGCAGCAGAGGACTTTGCCACAGTGAAAAAAAGGAGAGAAAATAAAATGTTACCTGGTAGCCTATAGGCTACACTGAATGCCATGTAGGCCTAGCCTTTTTTTAAAAACAGGCTACAGGTGTTAAAAGTTACAGATGTTTCATAATAGCCTACATTTTAATGTTAAGGGTTTGCTCAATCGTTACTGTTATAAATATAAATTCTTTCCAGACACCGGACCGAAAAAAAAAAAAAGAAAAAAATCCTAGCGGAAACCCTGACACACATATATGTATACATACCCACACACACATACATAGATTTATATATGTAATATATGCATATCTAGATATATATACTACATATTAGTGCACAAATTTTCTGAATTGTCATTAGGTTATTATTTTCCCCACTGTCCCTTAGCGTGTGGCACAGTGGTACAATTGGCTGCTAGATTAATCGTTCTTTCTTTGTTTCCTAATGAGATGGGAAGTTTTTATATGTTGGAAAGGAGGGTGAAACTTGAAATTGTTTTTTTGAATTTGTCCTGTATTATTTTAGATGTTGAGGAGGATACCAGGAAGTGCATCTCTGTCTTGGCCTCTTGCAGCTCACAGTGACTGCACAGTCTGTGTTCTGTGGGCAGCCAGGATTTCTCTTGTAGCTATGGCCACCTAGTCTGCACTTTAGTAGAATTTCTCTTTCTTCTGAGTTGTCTGTTTTCAGGTATGCTGCCAATCTAATGCCTCTGTGCAGGGCCTGATAGCACTGAAGTTTGTTTTATAATTTTTAATTTATACAATTTTATCATCTTAGTTCTATTTTTGTATTACTAGTACATTTACATTTTTTCATTTGGCAGTTGCTTTTATCGAAAGTGACTTACAATTGAGGCAGGGTACCACACTGGTTTTATCTATTTCTACCATTTTTTATTACTTTAACTAATAATTTGAGGGGGATTTCTGTGGTTTGGTTCTGAGGCTCAACGATTGTGATTGGCCTCTGTTCATTCAGCCTCAGAGCCAGTTGGCCTCACTCTCACTCTCTCATCCAAACTCTCTCATTATCTTATTCACTCATTCTCTCTCTTTCTCACTCTCTCTCATTCTCACTCTCATTTTCTCTTTTCATTCTCTCATTCTGTTATTCTTTCATTCTCTCTCTCTCTTTCCCCTTCATCTCACTCTCCTGTGTACACCCAGAGTCAGTCTCATGTTGATGTTGATAAGGTGACTGTATTGGTTTTGTGGGAAAGAGAGGAACACTTTACCTTTGCTTCTTGGTCCTGCTGTTTGTTGATGGTTGGGAAGCTTAATCAGATTTGTGCCACTTTTGGCTGCAGTCCTTTCTATTTCAAGCATGGTTCTAGAAAGACCTTCCCTCTGAAGGCAGAGGAAGGAACGCTGAAGAGGATGAAGAGTAGATTCCAGGTGGAGATGTGGCTGGGGGGTGGAGGTACGAGTGGAGGACAGATTTGACATCTGAGTGGACACTTTGCTTCCTGTTACTGTTGACCCTGGAATTCTCCTGCAGCAATGACTTATGGGCATTGTCATCCTACCACCATCACAGCAACACTTTTGCCCTTGACCTTTAAACTCGCCCCCCCCCCCCACCCCCCCCCCAACCCATCCCAGGCCTGTGGGAAGCAGGAAGTCCTGCTGAGACAGAAATAGAGGCTGAGAAACACACAGCCGCCTCCCCCCCCCCAAAGACCCCATCTCTGAAAATAAGGCACAAACTGACGTGTTTACAGAGCTAAATAAACACTGCATTCATAATGACAATGACATGACATGTAGTATGACGTGTATCCTGTCCAGGTCGAAATGTAGTATGACCTGCATCCTACTCAGAGAGATTTGTTATGCTGATTTTAGGGAATCCTTGTGGCAGTGTTCAGAGAGCATGGAAAAAAGTACCAAAATGTTCTTGGAAAAGAGTTCTCATTACTGTGGTGGAAATTCCTTTTGGAAATATTGAGGAATGTTCAGAAGAGGGGAAAAATGTACTCTAGAAAGGTCTTTATTGCCCTTTCTGGGCTAAATGTGTTAGAGTTAGAGTTAGAGTTAAAGCTGTGCTAGACAGTTACTTGTATACAGTTTTAAGCGCAGATTAACAAAAGTATTTGGGGATAGTCTGACGCTCCCTGCAGTGACGAGTGTTATTTGGTGTAAGATGCTGGTCCATCTGCTGTTTCTCTCATACAGAAATGACTGTCATCCGTCTCTCATTTAGTCGAATTGAGTTTGTGAATTAGAGGGATGTGTCCACGTGGAGTGGCCACGGGTCATAAGGCGAACAGGCCAGCAAGAACATGGAGGAGGCCACACCCCCCTGACAGAGGAGGCCCACTCTGTCCCACCCCTCGAGAGCAGGGGCCACGGTAGGGGGGGTGCAGGATGGCAGTATCTCCTGTCCTCTTCCACAGTGCCCAGTCCTGTCAGACCCGTCCCAGTGACCCGCGAGCTGAGCACACAGACGGCCTGATGGGATGTGTAGCCCCGAGTGTGGCCCCTGTGTAGGGAGAGAGGATGGCCAGTAGGATGGGTGTGGACTCAGCCTTCCTGGGCAAGAGCTTGGGGAATCTCACTCCGGATTGGGAAGTTAAGTAAATGGTTGCTGTTAGCCATGTTATTTTTAGTGTTGTTGTGTTAGAGGGAGAGAGAGAGTAAGAGATGTGTCTATAACTCCTGGACTCCCCCCCACACACACACACACACACACACATTGTAATTCCCTCCAAGCACAGGCAGACACAAGTGGCTTTCTTGCTACTGGTTTATTTGAAGCCTTCTCCAAATCCACCGTGAAAACTAAACACAGTATTGACGAAAATAAATAAACCATATTAGCTCAACACAAAACAACATGCACAGCATGTGGAATAACATTTTATCAAAATAAAATACAAACAAACAACGTACCTCGCTGGCTGCATGCTAGAAAGGGAATAAACGTAAGTCTTCTTTAAATCTATTTACATATTTGAGAAATCTGTTGAAAACAGCATAACCTTCTCCGTGAATCTGCAATAGCCCTTCTTGCTGATTGCCGACGATTCTCTTCTAAAATCTTACTCGCGAAAGCAGCCCAACAGGCTTTGCGCGCAACTGAGCTTTCAAAATAAAAGTATCACTTGTATTAAACAAAATAAATGACAAATGCAATTTAGATAAATTCTTAATTGGTAAACAAATTAGGTAAATCTTGGAAACAAATAATGATAACAGTTACACACATACACCCACTTTACATTACATTAAATTACATGCATTTAGAAGATGCTCTTATCCAGAGTGACTTACAGCCTAAGAGACCAGAAGTAAATTTGTATTTTGACAGTTAGTATGCACGACTGTTCCCATGATCCTCTGTCACAGAGGACTGTGCCCACCAAAAGACATGCACCTGCACTGCTCTGCCCTTCACCTGAGCTCACCTGTGTCCCAAACCAAACAGGAGCCTAAGCTCACTCTCTGGGTGCCACATTGATATATTATTGTGCACATCTGGCAGTTTCCTGCAGTGGCTGAGAGGAAATCACACTCTTATACCACTCTTATAGTGGTAGCCATAGAATATTCCAAATTCAGATCCTCACTTGTATGTGTATGTGTCTGCTTTCCAGAGCAGCAACAGGGAAATGGCCCTGAACATGTGTGGTTTCTATAGTAACTGCTAGGGAACTGGCTTGATCATGTGTGGTTTCTGTAGCAACTGCAAGGGAATCGGCCTAATCATGTGTGGTTTCTATAGCAACTGAGAGGTAACAGGGCTGTTGGTTGGTAGCCTCTGTAGTCATTACTAGCATGTATAGTTGTGCATGCATGCATGCAACCTGTGTGTAGTCTGACCTCTTTGCTTGTGTAAACCTTATATCAGGAAACATTACACCTTGTGTATTCTCCACCTCCATCTAGAGTAATCTGCTATATAGAAGCATCGTTCCCTAGCACCATCATGAAAAGGCAGAATATACCCCAGTGAAGTCTGGGTTATGATGCCATTAAGTGTCTGGCCTTTCCCTAATAGCCTGGTTCTGATGGATGTTTATCTCTCCTACAGGAAGTACAGGCAGCAAACGGCTGGTGGGGGAGTTTATTGGTGGAGTAGGTTAATGTTGGAGTAGGTTTATGGTGGAGCAGTTCGTTGGTGGAGGAGGTTACTGTTGGAGCAAGGTTAATGTTAGAAGAGGTGCTGTTGGAGGTGGTTATTTTTGGAGTAATGTTACTGGTAGAGGAGGTTACTCTTGGAGCAGGTTATTGTTTCATGGACTAAGTTACTGATGGAATGCCCCTGGCTGACTGTTTGTGGAACTCTCCAGTGCAGAGGACATTGTAAATAGGTGCAGGGAAAGATTGTGCATGTGTCCCTAATCAGAACCGCATCCTTCCTCTCGAGTCTTGGGGCTGCTTGTGTTGCTGCTGCCTTCTTGCTGCAGAGTGCAGGCATCTCTCTGGTTATGTGTGTTATATTTAGTGTGTTTGGTATGTGTGTGGGGGGCGCTGCATTTGTCCCTGAGGCTGCCAGTGTTTACATTACCCATGGTGCACAAGGGATGCCGAAGCTCTCTTACCTTGACCCCAGGGTGAGCGCACTGGGCTGTGGAATGTGTGTGTGTGTTTGTGTGTGTGTGTGTGTGTGTGTTTGTGTAGGCGCATGCATGTGTGTGTGTGGGAGTTCTGTAATGCCCATCAGTCATAGATCTAAAGGTCAATGATATTCAACTGCTCCAACTGCTCCACAACATCCCAGAAGATGCACTGCTTTGGGGAAGGGTTTATAATATTTCCTCTGTCTTTGCAATGCTTTGCTAATATTGGCATATGTTTTTCTGATGATTGAGGGAGCATGAAGGAGAGATGGTATTCATATTTCACCTTATTCACCATATTCACAATATGTTTGAATAAAAATCCCTTTGGGTGAGGAATTACTGTCTTTTCTGTGGTTTGTTGTTTTTGGCCTCCTCGTTGAACTTGAAGGTTTGTAGAAGAGGGTATGTATAATTTCTTTACTGCAGCTCAGACTGGTGGTCAGTGTTATTATAGCCTCGTCCCAGCTGTACAGTGGGAAAGGGGTATAATGAGTCAGCCTGGTTCCAGCTCTACAGTGGAAAAAGGGTTTAATGAGCCAGGCTGGTTCCAGCTTTCCAGTGGGAAAGGGGTAAAATAATCCCTAGGATCACCTACACAATGGAAAAGGATAATAAGACACCAGGCATTATTAAGGAAGTAAACATAGTATATTTCTTCCAGCTTCTTTCTAATAATTTCATACAGAGCCAAATGAGAGAGTCATTGCTGTCGCAGCATCCAGTAGCTCACTCCTGTGCACTGTGCTCCCGATACCTGACGACTCCTCTACCTTGAGTCTGACTGAGGTACAGCTGACCTCATGGCCAAAGCCTCATAGTCCCACACCGTTAAATATCCCCCTGGAAACGCTGGCCTTGCAGTGTTGGTTCCAGTATGTTTGTGTGGGGGTTATAATAGGATTATGTGTGCTTGGCTGAGATGTCTGTGGCAGGTTTTAGCAGGGATTACTGGGGAGAGCCTGCTGCTGCTGAATCATTCGGCTGGCCAGCCAGGGGATGCTGGCATTACTGCTGCTCCTGGACTGTCCTGCATGCCGCTTTCAGGCATACAGTGTTTTGCTGCGTGTTGTTGTGTCTGTGGGGTCCTTGTATGTCCTTGCGTGTGTCTCAGATGAGGGTTGTGTCTCAGATAAGGGTTGTTTCTCAGGTGAGGGCTGTGTCTCAGGTGACAGTCGTGTCTCTGATCAGGGTTATGCGATGGTTGCTTCTCAGGTGAGGGTTGCATCTCATTTGAGTGTTGACTGAGGTGTGGGTTGTGTGAGAGTTGCACCTCAGGTGAGGGTTGTGTGAGTGTTGCATCTCAGGTGAGTGTTGTGTGAGTGTTGCATGTCAGGTGAGGGTTGTCTCAGGTAAGGGTTGTATCTCAGGTGAGGGTTGTGTGAGTATTGCATCTCAGGTGAGTGTTGTGTGAGTGTTGCATGTCAGGTGAGGGTTGTCTCAGGTAAGGGTTGTATCTCAGGTGAGGGTTGTCTCAGGTAAGGGTTGAATCTCAAGTGAGGGTTGTGTGAGTGTTGCATCTCAGGTGTGGGTTGTGTCTCAGGTGAGGGTTGTTTGAGCATGGTGCCTCGGATGTGGGTTGTGTCTCAGGTGAGGGTTGTATGAGGGTTGCATCTCAGGAGAGGGTTGTGTAAGTGTTGCATCTTAGGTAAGGGTTGTCTCAGGTGAGGGTTGTGTAAGTGTTGCATCTTGAGTAAGGGTTGTCTCAGGTGAGGGTTGTGTAAGGGTTGCATCTTGAGTAAGGGTTGTCTCAGGTGAGGGTTGTGTAAGTGTTGCATCTTGAGTAAGGGTTGTCTCAGGTGAGGGTTGTGTAAGTGTTGCATCTTGCGTAAGGTTGTCTAAGGTGAGGGTTGTCTCAGGTAAGGGTTGCAGCTCAGGTGAGGGTGGTGTAAACCAGAGCTGTAAATTGTAAGAGGGGTAATTTGTAAACCAGAGCAGTGGAGCGTGTAAGAAGAGGAGTATTCCTGCTAATGCTCTGCTAGTCTTTCAGAATCAGGTGAGCACCTCCAGTTTGGCTGGTTTTTTCAACACAATCCTGTCTCTGAGCTCTGAAGGCAGTTCCTTCGACCTCATGGCTTGATTTTTGCTCTGATATGCATTGTCAGATGGGAGATCTTATATAGACGGGTGTATGCCTTTCCAAATCAAGTCCAATCAATGGAATTTACCACAGGTAGACTCCAATCAAGGTGCAGAAACATCTAGAAGATGATCAAGTGAAATGGGATGCACCTGAGCTAAATTTCATAGCAAAGGGTCTGAATACTTATGTCAATGTGATATTTCAGTTTTTTTATTTTTAATACATTTGCAAAAAATTCTAAAATCCTGTTTTCACTTTGTCATTATGGGGTATTTAGTGTAGATTGATGAGGGGGAAAAAATGAATTTAAACAATTTTAACATAAGGCTGCAACATAACAAAGTGTGAAAAAAGTGAAGGGGTCTGAATACTTTCTAAATGCACTGTAAATATAACAAATGCAGCTGAAGAAGAGTGGTGCGTTTACATGCAACAGACACTGGGCCCTTATCTGGTGCTTTATAGGGCCTTTACATAAGCTTTTCATAAGGGCCTTTCATAAGAGTAGTCAGAGAGGTAGGCTGGAGCTGCTCTTATCAGCTGAATGGGACAGGAGGCCTGGGGGGTGTTTGTGTAACCAGCCTCTGTGACTCTAACCCACACAAGTAATTGGTGGGAAAATGTGTGAGGAGTTTGCTGCCTGGTATTTTAAGAGGTGTGTCTCTCAAGTGTGTGCTTGGAATTACATGTCTGAAGTGGGTTTTATAAGATGGGTCTTTGATCTGATTACACGAGAGCTTACAAACAGCAGCCCCATGGCACTGCACTGTGTCAGGTGATCAGGTGATCCGGGCATTCTCCTGCCAGCCCCCCTCCCTGTGCACCTGTTTGTGTGTCTGTTTACAGAACGATTCAGTCACAGAGTCATGACCTTTCAGATGAAGTAAGATTCCTGCACCTCATAAGAGGGGATAGCAATGTATAGATTGCAATACACACACACACACACACACACACACACACATTCACACTCACACTTACACACACACTCAAACAATCACACATGCGCTCACATATTGTGACCTTTCAGATTAAGTAAGATTCCTGCACCTCATAAGAGGGGATAGCAATGTATAGATTGTGATACACACACACACACACACACACACACACACACACACACACACTCAAACAATCACACATGCGCTCACATATTGTGGGTTCATCTATGCTGGGGCAAAAGGTTCGGCTTGGGCAAAGCTTACAGTAAACAAACTGTCTGAAAGTTTGAACCAATTTCAGTTTGGCTTTATAAATCCACTGGCTCACTGAGCGGAGAGAGTTTGTTATGTAAAGGCAGAGTGTAAATTAACCTTCATTAACAGATGGGTAGTGTAGTTTCTGTAAACAGGATGTTTTCACCCAAGACCCAGGTAAACAAAGTCATAGATCTGAGGTTAGATAGTAGCGTCTCAGGTGTGTGACATGGGGTCTGTCATAGTTTTGCATCACTTGCCATCTAGTGGTCAGCATTTGGCATTGCAGGCTTCCCTCTCCCCTACTACCCTGGCTGTGTTCTGCAGGGGGGTAAGTGTCGGGTCATCACCATGGCAGCTCTCCTGCTGTTACATTCTTCTGCCGTAGGTGCTGATGTGGATTTAATAACAATGTGACAGGGGCTCCTGAACTTGTCTCAAGTGCAGGCTGTGGCCTATGGTCGACTGTGGCCGGGAGCCCACAGCTGTGGAAAAAATCGTTTTGGTTCTGTGGACAGGTCAGCCAGGGTTTCCTCAGCACTGTGCTGCCCTCTAATGGCCCTGCGAAATCAGTGAGTATGTGACTATCCTCCTGTCAGAGTCTGCCCCCCTGTGGTGGACTGTGGGAATGGCAGGATTACACTCATCTTGGCACTCCTGAGAAAGACAATTCCCTCGTTCCATTCCCTGCCGGGGGCACTGCTGTTGTACCCTTGGGAAAGGTACGTAGCCAACAGTTGCCACCCGCTATATCTAATGGATACAACTTGTAAATCATTGTGGATAAGAACGCCTGCTAAATGACAGTAGTAATATATCATGTAATGTCATGTAAAGAGGAGGTCAGTGTGGAACAGATGGAGATTCCACGCTGGGTAAGAAACGGAAAAGAGACAAAAGCAGGAAATACAAAAAGAATGAGATGGACTCTCTAGTCTGGGCTCTAAACAGTTTCCTAACAACCTCAGTCACAACAGCGCGGCTTTATGAGATGTTTCTGTAATCCTGCCTAACCACCTTTTTTCACACTTTAGTAATGTGCACTCCTCAAGAACAGGCTGAACCTTGTGGCTTGGGGGTACGTCCCATCTGGGACACCAGCTGGGGGTGATTCGGAGCCCCCAGCGGCAGATTGGTTGTGATTACACTCTTTGGGATCTCTGTGCTTACTGGTCTGTTCTCCTGAGCTATGTTGAGATCTTAATGCTGACTGGTCTCTTCTCTGTGCTGACTGGTCTGTTCTTCTTAAGGGTGATCACCTGTTTGGAGATCTCTGTGCTGACTGGTCTTTTCTCTTTACAGGTGATTACCTGTTAGGAGATGTTTGAGCTGACTGGTCTATTCTCCTTAAGGGTGTTTATCTGTTTATCTGTTTCAGGATCTTTGTGCTGACTGCTCTGTCCTCCTCACAGGTGATCACCTGCTTCGGGATCTCGGTGCTCACCTGCCAGTACGTGGGCTTCGCGGTGGTGGCGCTGCTGGTGGAGATCAACTCGGTGTTCCTGCACCTGCGGCAGGTGCTGCGCATGGCGAACCTGGGCGCGAGCACGGCTTACCGGCTCAACAGCATGGTCAACCTGGGCACGTACGTGGTGTTCCGCATCAGCACGCTGGCCTGGATGACGCGCTGGCTGGTGCTGAACCGCGACCGCGTGCCGCTCTTCAGCTACACGGTGGGCAGCGTCGGCCTGGCCATCGTCACCGCCATGAACATCGTGCTTTTCTACCGCCTGCTGCGCAGCGACTTCCTGAAGAGCAGCCGCGACGGCAAGAAGGAGAAGGAGGTGTAGCTCCCCCCTCCCCGAGGGGTCTCACCACGCCGCACAGCGGGGAATGGGGGCTCTGCCAAACTGCCAAAATGATAGAAACCCCCCCCATCCCCCTTCTGTGGAGACCTCTCTCCCTTCAACCAATACCATCTGCAGAACCACACCATCCAGACATGGCCACAGTTCAGTTTGGCAAACCAATAATCCAGTAGTAGAAATACAAAGACATTCTCATGAAATGGTAATTCTTTTAAAACACTACATGATGCTGATTCATTCACGTACAGATTAAAGAAGAGAGTTAAGCCACACAGTAACAGGCAGCCTGCGTATTTCCTTAGGAAAGTTCCTAGCACTAAGTATTACACTAAATGAAGGATGTCTTTGAAGCCAAAATAGTGTCTTATTGAGCGTAAGAGGAGAATATTTGTAATTGCTAGCACTTAGCATTGTGCACTGGGCTGTGAGCCTGCTCAAACACGTGCTACCTCAGGAGTCTGCAGCAGGTATGGCTGCTCTTCACTGGAAGTTTGTTCCTACTCCAGTGTTAGTTTCTCCTGTGAATGCTGAGGAATTTTTGTGAATTTATTCTGTGTGAAGCAGGAAGTCCACGGCAGCGCTGAAATGGGTTGGATCCAGAGCAGAGGTCAAGGCTCCTGACCAGGTGACATTGCCCTCAGAGTAGAGGAAGGTGACAGTCCCTCTGTCATAATACGAGTCCCCACAGACAGGGGTGGGACTGGGTGTCATAATACGAGTCCCCACAGACAGGGGAGGGGTAGGGTCTGTGTTTTTGTGCTGTTGTTTATCAGTCCTATCCCCCCTCCCCTCCCATTCCAAAGCAGGGATCACTTATTTAAGTCTCTATTGTAAACAGCCACGTCTTCTTCTCTCTCTGCTGGTAGAAATCAAACAGCAGACCTTTCAGCCGACTTCACACACAGTCTGCATGCACAGACTCCGTGACCTCACACAAACCACCACCATGGCTGTCCAGTCAGGAACAGCCTTTACAAAAACATTCTCATCAAACACCATGTGCAACCTGCTCTGAGCATTTTATTTCTTATGTTGTTTCTTTAACGTTTTGTACGTTGTTTGTACATATAATTTATTCGTATTTGAGTGAAGATGATTTGGCTGAATAGATGTTAATGTCCTTGATGAAGGAACTGCAGCGACTACGTTCTAGGCTGGCGCTCAGAGCACTGCACCCTAAAGAGAGAGTGTGAATAAAACAGTGTCCCATTGTGGTCCTGTGGTTTAGACCTCTGATTCACCTCAGTTTCACTCAGGTTTGCTTGCTTTGCTGTCAGACTGCACCAAGCCCTCCTCTCCTCACAGTGGAGCCTGCAGTGCAGATGCTTACTGTGACTATAGAACATGGCTGGAGCTGAGAGAATGAAGAGTCTAGTATGCATGTGGTGTGAATGTGGAGTAGAGTGAGAGAATGTGGGGTACAGTGGGAGAATGTAGAGTGGAGTGAGAGAGTGTGGGGTACAGTGGGAGAACGTAGAGTGGAGTGAGAGAGTGTGGGGTACAGTGGGAGAATGTGCTCAGACAGTGACAGAGGTGTGATCAGATCCATCCTACCACTGTGTTTAAATGGCCGAAGACAACCAGCTCACTGGCTGAATGTGGCAGATAAGGTGATCTTGGTTATCTTCTTGGAAACAGACCATGTTAATATTCAGCTGTCTGCTATCATCAGTGCCTTCCATGGTGCTGAGGGTCAGTTCGAGTCTCTTTGCTGTACGCCTCCTTTATAATGTAAGTGGAGCACTTTGAGAGCAGCTGAAGCTCACAGGTGTAGGGAGAAAGCTGGATCAGCCACTGTGAGGCAGGAGCCACAAAGTGTGCCAGAACCGTCTGTCTGTCTGTGAATCTGACCAGAGCAACCTGCTCTTTCACCCCTCACTGTATTGCTGGAAAAGCCACTCATGACTGGCTAGGTGGAATAATGCTAACATATCGCAAACAGCACTGTGGTTTTATTTGACCTTTCCTGTTTTGAAATGGACCAATGGAATTAATTCGCCCAAAATGTAATATGTTTAATATGTTGTTCCTTACCTCAGAGTGTGGTAAAGGTGCATGTCGAAAAGGAAGGAATCATTAGTGGAAAAACCTCCTGTGACCTCAAAGGGTCAAGAAGCTTTTTTTTAAAGGAGTAACAGGATTTACAAAGTCATTTCCCAGGATCTACATAGAGATGAAATAGAGAAATGCATTCTGGGATTTGCAGAAGGGCTAGGCTGAATTAAAGTAGGTGACAAAATTGCAAAAGGATTTCAAATGAGCTCATGTTCTTAGCTATTACAGACAAATGAAGAGCTTTTTTGAAGTGGATGCCCAGCCAAGGTGAACAGCAGAACTACAGATTATGGTGATGTTACCCTTCATTCAGTTTGGTCTGTTCTATTGTAATAACTGGGTAGTTATATTAAGAAAGATGGTGGTTGAGCCATGTAAAATGTAGTTTGTTGTGTACACCCACTGAAGACATTCTGCACATCCATTTCAGACATATCACCTTCATACTTGCACATGCACCAGATACTGAAACATCATTGCAAAATGTGTCCCATGAAGAATGAAAAATTTAATTTCGGAAGCCTCATGTTCATTTATAAGAACAAAATATCTCTGTGAGTTTTGTTAATTTTTGTGTTTTATACAATCTTGTCTAAATTGTACATGATCGTTTAATTTGTATTGTTGAATTTGAATTGTGATTTTTGTCATAAAATGTAGTTTATTATTGTTTGTTTATACTGTAACAAATATTTAACGTGAAAATAAAAATTAACACCTGCTTGATGAATGTTTCTTTAAGAGTGACAGATATTAAGATCCAGGTTCTCACATGAGCAGAAGTCATGGAGCCAAGGATCTACACCAGCATCTTACTTCATCAGCATCATTATTCTCACAGACTAATGATGTATGGACCTCTGAACATATCGATCCAGTATGGTAAATACAGCTGGCCTGATCATATCATTGACAGTTCTGATGGATTAGGGTGAAAACTGACATATTTGTTCCATTCAGTTATGCTGCAAATGTCAAGATGGAAAAAACTGAATGAAATAACAAATAAGCCCATCAGTGGAAAATGGTATGCCTACAATATCAGGCTTCAGACTATATTGCACTATGTCTGGGATTAAGGTGCTCTTTCATTTGATTGAGTAAGAGAAGTGGGACAGATGCTTTTTTCCTATCGCGTGTCATAAGCAAAGTGGATCTGGACTTGGTTGATACTTGGATGAGCTGAGAAAATAGACTGCAGCTGGAAGGTGTGTTGCACAACCGGAATGGGGCACCCTCGTGAGCTAAACCAGCGTTTCTCAAACCTCTCCTGGGGGCCCACCGTCCTGCATATCTTCTATCTATCCTTGCTGCTTGATTAAATCAGGGTGCGCTCAGCTAATCAAAAGTGCCACTGATGAGTTCAGTCGGGTAGGTAGAGCAACAGAAGATATGCAGGACAGTGGGCCTCCAGGAGTAGGATTGAGAAACACCGAGTTAAACGTTAAACTAAGAAGCAGACTGCCTGAAAAGAGCAGGGCTGTCACAAAATACCAGTCAGACCTTCAGTTCGTCCCCCAGTTTATTTGCCAGCATTCATACCCATATTATACCCATACCTTTTCCATCCTTGCTGTAAAGTGTCATGAGACCCATCTTATTTATTAACGTCTGTGTTGATGATATGAAATCTAGTACCGAGGGCGAGCGGCCAGAGCATACCCTCTCAGAGTCTCGCCCTGCCCCCTCCCACCACTGGATTGAGACAATGAACAGCGGGCGACACCGCTTGCGGTCACTCCCCGTTTTATTGGCCAGGCACTAACTGCAAAGCCCAGCAAAACACAGCAGGCCCCCAACGTGTCCACGTCGTGTACGAATAACGAACCTTGTTCTATTCGTCAATCACAACGAGAAGAAAAAGGATACATTTGTAGCAAAGCCTGTAGTTTCAGCGGGTCGCATCGATCCGACGGGGAACTGATGGGTCGCAAAGAGATGGGGAGGGCAAATCCGTTTCTGCCAATCAGATTCATCGCCGTAGAATGAGCATCTCGCCTGTGCCGGCCACGATACGTTGCTTTTATCACACCATCCCTGTATTCGCCATCTATTGAGTCAAAAGGTGAATGCTACTCGTGGAATGCAGCTCGTTTCTGGCAAGGGATGGTTATGTATTTATATTTTCACGTTCCTGAGATAAACATTGAAATGACATGTTACGCAGCAAGATGTTGTGGCTACTTATGAATAAACTGGCAGCGCAGAAATTCGGGGGCCTGGCGACAAATTGCTCTATTTGTAACCTCAGCGGAAATGTGCGCTCTGTCGTAGATCCTCTTTGAGTTTTAATGTTAATCTATGTGACCGCGTTGTCTTCCTCCCATAAACATCGTTGTTACTCAGACGCGTCATGCGTTCCCATCATGAACGGAGTGCTCTTTATTACTTGGAGGATCCGGGAAAGCTGCTGGAAACGCTGTCGGGTCTAGGCTGACGTGCTGCGCGTCCTGTCTTCTCATATTCCCGGATATAACCGTTCATTATCTAATTGTAAAAGGTAAGCAAACCTACCGCGATGGCGCCAGTACCTGCTTAGTTTTGTTTCCACTACACAACTTATATCTGAATGAACAGTTTGCTTGGAAGTAGCTTTGGGGTGAATACTGAATGTATTCAAATCGCTCTGTTTCGTTGTGAATCTCGGAAGGGTTTAGCTACAGTAAAAAGCTCATTTGTTCCAGAGGTAGAGTTCCTCATTTGTCTTTGTTCAAAACCGTATTTAAGTGCTTCTATGCCTTCGTTTTAGTAAAATGAGAGCAAACAATACCAACGAACTGGAAACGAACAACTAATGTTAGAGTATCTGCAATAGCGTAACCAGGCGCCACGCTCTGCTGTCTCCTTCCATCTGATTGATTGGAAGATCAGACAGTAACGGGTTAAACTACAGTGCGAAGACAAGAGCAGAGGCGCACACGCTCAGTTCATTTTCTGCCATAAAGTATACGAACGATATTGCGCACCGTGCCGGGTGAAATCCTTCTTAAACTATTTCATTACTGCCGTAATATTACTATTAGTATTATGTGCAATATGCAGAATTATACAGTACCCACTAGTGCTCCACCCTTTGGCTTGAAATAATAATATGGAACATAGTTATTTAAACTTCAGGTATGAGTTGTGTTTATGAGTATGAAGTGTTGTTTAACTGTGTGCAAACATGAGGGTACCAGGAAAAGGCAAAACGCAACATAACAGTAACTTGTGGTCAATATTAGGTGTAAACAGAACCGATAAATCACAGATATACGTCAGTTCTTTTTAAATACAGGCATAGCTTAAACTGCAAACTGAAAGCCTCTCTCCTTTATGCAGTAAGAACCCTGTGAAAGGCTATGGTGCTGCTATCCTTTGTTCGTTTGGGTCTGCAGTGTTTCTGGCTTTTATGGTGGATATGATGAGAATATCATCAGAACTATGATATTAATAGCCTCTTTACTGAAAGAGGCATGCGGCTGTAGCTCAAGGGCTTACTAACTTAAGAGCTTCCAGCCTTTTTTTGAAACATTGTGGCAGACACTTGCATGCAAAGTTTGCTGTAATGATTAAAATATGAATGACCTGCGAAGCTTTCATTCAGTATCGTCTGTGTGCCGTATTTGAGAACTGATATTAACAGAAGAAATAATGCAGTGGTCCTGCTGGGGGCTTCTCACTGAACCCTGACTCCTCCCTTGGGGCAGGGTGTGGCACGGGTTGCCATGGAGACGAGCTTGCTGGCACTGCAGGTGGAGAGCGTGCAGAGGAGTGTGGCATTCCTGCAGCGGGAACACCTGGCCCTGCTAAACGACCTGCACCTGGAGATTCTGTCCCTACAGAAACGCTGCAATGGTTCGTAGCAAAAGCACTTACTTCCTGTCACCTGACCTCTCACCAGCCAATCATACACACAGGAGGAGAGACTCTGAAATGAAGGGAAACAGAGTGAAATGCTACACTGACTGGCACACAGTTTGAGAGATAGTCTGAAAGGTGAAGAAGATGTTATGGAGCTGTTTGGAAATGGAAAGGATGCTAACTTCAGCATGTGTTTTGGCAGTGAAGAACACTGCAGTCTATTCATTGTCTCTTTATCTTTATTTCTCTCTCTCTATTCTCCTCTTCCCCTCCATCTATCCCCTCTCTCTCTGTGAGGTCACATGCTGTGTCAGCAGCTACAAGGCAGCTGTGTGTGTGTGTGTGTGTGTGTGTGGGTGTGGGTGTGCATGCCTGCGTGTGTGTGCATGTGTGGCTGTGAGCATGTGTGCATGTATGTGTTGTGTGAGTGTGCATATGTGTGTATGGGGAGTATGTTTGTGTGTGTGTGTATGTGAGCATGTCAGTGTGTGTGAGCGTGTGTGTGAGTGTGCATATGTGTTTGTGTGGTGTGTGTATGAGCATGCGTGTGTGTACTTTGTGTGTATACATGCACACGTATATTTGTGTGCATATGTGTGTGTGTGCATGTGTATGCGTGTTCTTGTGCTTATGTGTGTGTTTTATTATTGTTATTACCTCCATGAATAAAATATTTTTCATGTGTTTACAATCAGTTTTGAAAATTTTTATGTGTTTTAGCGTCTTCAGTGTGACTAAATGTTGACGTATAGACAAATCCCGCTATTACAGTACTATAATACACAGCATTCTGCTTATAGACATATACATCATTATACCAATAACGTCATTCTATTGCACATGTCACATGATCATTCAACAGTAAGGCATAAGATGTGCTGCAGATCACACCAAAGCTATACCACGAACTGAATGCTGAGACGGTTGCTGGACGGACCCAGGCTGGCGCCCCTTGGTGGAGGACAGAAGTCAGTCTCTTTTCTTTCTTTCCTAGATCTGACCTGTGAGCTGAAGGTGACGCCCCCAGGACGCAGCCAGGCAGGTGAGCCCCACGCTCTCTGAGGACGCGGTCCTCCGGGTTCCAGCAGAATAGGCAGGATTTTAATGACATATTTCTCTCTGCTCTCTCTCTTTGAAGCCCACTGGGAAGGCTCAGTTACAGAGAGGGAGGGAAAGATGGAGGCAGACAGAGAGAGGGAGGGAGATGGTGGTAGAGAGAAGGAGAGATAGTGAGTGAGGTAGGTAGAGGTAGAGAGAGGGATTGAGAGTGAGTAAACAACATGGTCTCCTTGAGGAATCGGAATACACAAGTTAGCTATTTACAGCACCAGCGCTTTAGCCAGCTCGTCAGATCGAACACCTGCTTCGTTTCTGATGGGGCGTAGATTAAAGGAACCATTGACGTTTTTTACATGCAATTGTATCATTGGCTAATATGTTTCGGGAGTGGAAGTGAAATGTACGACTGTTAGAGAGTTTGGTTGCACTTCTCCGCTTTTCTAAAAGCAAAGATATTTTTAAACCATTAAATGCAGTGGTAAACTGACTCATTACTATTACTTCTTTGCTTGTCATTAGATTAGATTAGATTATATTAGATCAGATTCAACGTTATTGTCATTACACATGTAACAAGTACAAGGCAACAAAATGCAGTTAGCATCTAACCAGAAGTGCAGTAAGCAGCAGGTGCAGAGAATATAATACAGTTATATGTATGTACAGTATAAGATCACTGCTATGGACATTTTTTGTACAGATGGATATATACAATGTGATATGTACATTATGAGGTCAGTAGTTATGGACAAATTTACAGATAGATATATACAGTTGATATATACAGTGTATATAATAACTATCTATCTGTATCTATGTATCTATATCTATCTGTCAGAAAGCAGGTTTAGTAACTAACTCGAGTTAGTTAACCTGGAGTAGGTGGAAATTTGGGATTTTCTGTTCCGATCAGATTAATTCTAGATCAATTCTGCAGCAGTTTACGATCTGAAGCTAACCTGCTCGCTAGGAGGTTTACTTGAACTAACCTGGAGTTACTCATCAGAACAACTGCCGAGCCTGCAGCATTTAGGCGGGAGACAGTTGCCTGACATGGCGTGCCCTTATCTTGGTGATCCCATCGACACTGAAGCCCAAATAATTCAGTGCTTTATGTCGAGAGAGGGTGATTAGACCCCGATTATATGTTTTCAGAGGAGTATCTTTGCTAACTTTTTTCTGCGCAATGAATAATTTATTTTAACAAAATTCTCCAGCCTCACATTTGAAATATTAAACATCGTGGATTCACCCTCAGTTCTGAACAAATTTTAAGCCTCAGTTTTGGTTGGGGAATTAGAACGTTAAATGTTAATGAACCTCCTCCCCCTCTACCTCGCCACAGCCCCTTGCAGAATACTTTCTACGTCCCTGCGCTATGAATAGCTGGTATGCAGTGAAAAACAAGTACTGTTAACTTCAACCGCTAGGGGCAGATGTTCAGATTTCAGAACACAGAGGCTGATTTCAGTGGTCAGAACATTCGGTCACCTGTCAGCGAATTAGGGTTGTGACCAGGCTCTCAGATGGAAGTATTTGTAGAAATGTGTCTTCCATATTTTCTTGAGATGCTTTAAAGATTCAATTCCACTTTCCCCAATACATTGATGGTATTTCTTTAATCCTATAGATGACACAAATTTAGAAGGTGTTATCTGTACTGTTTGATATGAAATTTTGGTCCCACGCTGGTCCCAAACTATCATCCTTTGTTTGCTGAGCTTTACAGACCTCTTCTTATGTTTTGATGGGTTTGTTGGCCCATGGGCTCTTCACTTCATGTTTACCGTTTTGTTTTTACAAAAGATAATGTCTTAATTGAGAACTGCAGATTTGATATTTCAATAGTTTTCCACTTTGCTTGAACATTATCATTTAACCATGTCAGTAAAGGTCTCGTTTGTGGAGCATAGTAATAGTGCAACATGTCTGATCTTGCTAGGCCTTCATTTTCTTTGGGTTTTTAAGGTATTCAAGTCTGACCCTTGGCTTCTTCCCATCCCATAGGAAAGTACTAAGAAGTATGTCTCTTTTTTAAAACTCTACTAAGTGGTCTATTCTGTTCAGAATATGGAATTGATAAGTGTAGCTTGTAAGGGAAGCTGGCCAATGCTTCTCTCAGAAAACACAGAAAGAGTAAAAGATGAAAAAAAGAATCAAATAATTTATTTAGCAATTTAACAGAAAGCAGAAACTAGCCTGAGAATAGCTACAACCAGAACAGACTGATCTGAACAGTACTGATCTCATTGCAGTGTGTCGGCTCCTCAGTACTGATCCCAGTGCAGTGTGCATGTGCACAGCAGTGATTGACTGAAATCTTCATAGTGGCCATTGCCTTCTAACCATGCCCCACAGGGTCAGGGTTCATCACATGACTGACATCACACTTTGTGACTGGCAGGAAGGTGCATTTCCATGCAGCATAAAGACTCTGTCACTTCTAAGATCTCTGAAACCTGACTACATGAGACAAACCTCAATTAATTTTCTTTTGACTTTGTGTGTGTGTCTGTGTGTGTGCATGTCTTTATTTGTGTCCAAATATGTGTGTGTGTGTGTGTGCATGTGTGTCCCTCAGAGGTGGAGGAAGAGGAGGAGCAGCTGGAGGCCAGGTGTCGACAGGTGGAGATGCAGCTGGGGGAGCGGCAGTGCGCCTTGGGAGAGCTGCGGACAGAGCTGAGCCACAAGGGGGCGCTGGTGGGGGCTCTGCGGGCCAGCCTGAAGGACAGGGAGAGGCGCTTCCTGGAGGAGCTGAAGCTGCGCAGCCACAGGGGCACGGTGCTGCGCACGGAGCTGCAGAAGCAGGCGGAGGCCGCCGCCTACCTGTCCTTCCAGCTGCACTGCGCCCGCAGGAAACTGCAGCAGCAGCAGCCGGGCGCCAGGGACGCCGACTGCTCCCCGCTGCCCTCCCCGACCCCACCCCCGCCCCCGCCCCCGCCCACCGTGCCCAGACTCAAACGCCACCATAAACCCTCCGCCCACATCCGGGCAGAGAGAGCCCGGGAGTGCACCCCCCGACACAGGGTGACCGGCCCGGAGGAGCCCACCCCCATGCCCGACCCCGCCCTCTTCCTGCAACCTCACAGGAACAGGGCCCGCCCCCCATGTTCCGACGCACAGAAGCTACCAGGAGGGGGAGGGGCCTCCCCAGGAAGCGGAGCTGGAGGACCCGGGGGAGGCGGGGTTCCGAGCGAGACAGATACCGCCCCCAATGTGGCAGCTACAGAAATAGGGGCTGAGGAGCCATAATAGCCTCTGTCCCACCCTCAGAGCCTGTGCTTAGGTTAACTAGAATCACTAACCGAAAACCTGCCAGGTGCCCCTTTGGGTTTCCATCACACTCCCCTTCACTCCCACCAGGGTCCAGACCCGCACCCGTCCTCGATCTTCATCACCACCATCATCATTACCACTTTAAAAGCCACTGTAAAAGTAGTTTCACTCTGCCCCATAGCTGGGTAATTACTGCTGTTATTTATATTACTATTGTTATAATGACTGTTATTAGTCTCATTGTTATTCAGTCATCTTTATCGAGGCTGCTTAATGGGAGTAGCTCTTAGAGGTTTGAACACCTCAAGGGTAACGATGATCAATTAGAGCTGCTTTATGGACCCACTGTGCCAAAGTAATGGACAGTGATGAGATGTGCAGAGTTCAGAGTGGGTTTGTGCTCAGCTAGCAGGAGTCAGGCCTGTGTGCCTTTGCCGCAGTCTGTCTGATTATATGCCTAAAGCTACTAATCATTTTATCATTGAATGCTTTACGAATGGTATGTGTAAGAGTGGAAATAGATTTAGATATATGTAGCAATTATATGCAGTGCTTTCCGATCCACAATTTCCAATGCCAAGAAACAAAAAGATGGTGCTGCTCTCTTCTAGAGGTGAGTCTCAGAGAGTGCAGTCCTGGAGAGGACTCGCCCTGATAGAGATGAGTCTCAGATAAAGCAGCTAAGGTGGCATAACCCATGTCCTGGAGCCAATGCCCATATGCCTGTATATGTATGGTGGAGATAGATCAGTGCCTTCCAAAAGGCACTGACCCTGGATCAGCTGTCTTCATAGAGTGGGGTTAGGATGCTTTGGATTGGGCAGGATGATCCTGGAACATGTCTTAAGAATAGACAGTATCTAGAATATAAATAAACTAAGATGGATAGTGCTCACTGAATGCTGCTTACCAAGGGGACAGGTAATTGAGGTGATTATGGTACTGAGCATCATTAAACACTGTGGGTATTTTAGGTGTGGTAGACTGTTGATGTAAAAAGGTTGTGTAGTAGAACCTTGTGTCTTTAATATATTATATACATACAAAGGTAATATGATAAAGACCTTTAATACCAGTAATATAACAAAGAGCCTTCTAACATGTATTTATTTTAGAGGACACAAATGTATTATGCAACATGCAACTTAATGACATTTTACTTACTTGCATTATCAAAAATGCGCTCTCCCAAGTAAATGTGCAGACATAATGTCTGGCATTCCTCTGCTTTCACTACAACAAGCGTCACCTTCCCTCTAGTGGTGAAATTAGGAAAGAGGTCGTCTTCAGTTGTGACTCACCGGTTAGAGGGCCTTCAGGAAGATGAGCGTGCTACTTTGGAGCAGAAACATTCAGGCTGGCGGTCGTGTTCATTCATCCTCACCGCTCTCAGCAAGTCACATGAAAGGAATATTAATTTGCCAACATGATTTGTAATTTTATTCATGAAATATATAATGGACTCAAATGCTGACTGTTAAATGCCTTTAAGCACTGTGGGGGTCACAGCTGTGTCTCTGATGTGAGTCCAGCAGCAAGAAGGCTGCAGAGTATGAGTATGAGCAGCACTGTGACTGTGTGCTGGTGTGGTAGCATGCCACTGTGACCGTGCGGTGATGTGGTAGCATGCCACTGTGACCATGCGGTGGTGGGGCAGCATGCCACTGTGACCGCGCAGTGGTGCGGTAGCATGCCACTGTGACTGTGCGGTGGTGCGGTAGCATGCCACTGTGACCGTGCAGTGGTGCGGTAGGATGACACTGTGACCGTACGGTGGTGCAGTAGCATGCCACTGTGACCGTGCGGTGGTGTGGTAGCATGCCACTGTGACCGTGCGGTGATGTGGTAGCATGCCACTGTGACCATGCGGTGGTGGGGCAGCATGCCACTGTGACCGCGCGGTGGTGCGGTAGCATGCCACTGTGACTGTGCGGTGGTGCGGTAGCATGCCACTGTGACCATGCAGTGATGTGGTAGCATGCCACTGTGACCGTGCGGTGGTGTGGTAGGATGACACTGTGAACGTGCGGTGGTGTGGTAGGATGCCCCTGTGACCGTGCGGTGGTGCGGTAGGATGCCACTGCGACCGTGCGGTGATGTGGTAGCATGCCACTGTGACCGTGCGGTGGTGCGGTAGCATGCCACTGTGACCGTGCGGTGATGTGGTAGCATGCCACTGTGACCGCGCGGTGGTGCAGTAGCATGCCACTGTGACTGTGCGGTGATGTGGTAGCATGCCCCTGTGATCGTGCGGTGGTGCAGTAGGATGCCACTGTGACCGTGCGGTGGTGCGGTAGGATGCCCCTGTGACCGTGCGGTGGTGCGGTAGGATGCCCCTGTGACCGTGCGGTGTTGCGGTAGGATGCCACTGTGACCGTGCGGTGGTGCGGTAGCATGCCACTGTGACTGTGCAGTAGTGTGTTGGCATGCCTGTATGGCCATGGACATGTTTTATTACAGCTTGATGCTGATCACTATCACTGCTCAAGCCCTGCTGTATGCTGCTTCATAACACTAATCTTAAAGTGCTGAAGTCAGTGCAATGTACTGAGTAAACATTAATGTTCAATATTCAAAAATGTAATTACATGAATGTTCATGGGAGTGCAAAAACCATTATTTTCAGATTCATATGCTGTATTATCAGTGCATTTTGCCTAATATTTATATGCTCATCCATGTATTGATATTCTGACAGGAGTTAACCAGCTAACTGCATTTATACTATCGCAAGCTGACTATCTCTGTAGTAGTACACAGGGCCAGTGCACTACTGAATCATGTCAGCTGAAATAAAAGGGACCTACTGCTACATGCAGTAGCAGAAAAGGAGTTTTCTGATAAGTACCTTGTCAAAGGATACTCTTTTCCTATACTACATTTTTGAAGTACCCATGCAAGTATTGTTTTTCCCCATGCAAAAAGAGACATAGTGTAGTACAATCTTCCACTCATTCAGAAATGATCTTATTATGCCTCAGGTAAAGAACACTAAAATTCACTGACTTCTGCTAGTTTTTGTATTTCCATTAAAGTACAGTTATTTTCATCCTACACTCCTTCATTCTGAAAATTATCATATTGCGAAGTGCATCTTATCCAAAGAAATCTGGATGTCAGGAAAACCTGTTTATTTTGCATGTAGCTCTTCAACTTTCGTGGTTCTCATTATCAGGATAATAATGGGCGAAAATCCCAGACCTCTGTATTGTCAGGATGACGCACCGCACAAGTGTCTCATTCTAGTCACATCAGTGCCCTCTGCTGGTAATTAGTGGTAGTGAGTCTCTAACCCAAATGGAGGCAGGCAGGAACAGCACAGCTCAAAAACAAAATTTAGGCCAACCAGTTCAATCAATTAGGTGTTCCAGCAAAAGAAATGAGAGATTATTTTAACACCCTGAAATGCAAATGGATTTGTAAAAACAATGCAAATATGTCAATGGCCCTTTAACTTTATGTTGGCATCGTCTAGCAATAATATATAGAGTAGCACTCCTTTTGGGACTTGAGGTATGCAGTAAACTTACATGGAGCTTCCCCTAGACACACGTTTGTCGACGTGCTGTCTTGAGTCTGAGGCGCCTTACTCGTGTCTGTACCGCAATTTCTGTGGTGGCTTTACATAGACCTTATAGTTGAACACTTTGTAAAATAAAATTTTAAATTGACAAAAACTCCTCGACTCGCTCATTATTCAAACTTCTATTCACATGAGTGTTCACACGCTACTTATATCGAAATGCCTACAGCCTGGCACGTAACACAATCATTTTAATTTAGGTGTTTGTACATGCCGTATGTAGTTACGTACATACACATAAGGTGAAGAACAAAGAATTGATCATTTTCAGCAAAACTACCCGCGTTTCTCATGAATCGCCATCAGCTGATCATGTTATAGGACCTGCAGACGTATGGACTATGAACAAGAAGAAGTGGTTGCACTACATTTTGGAAATCGAAAAGCGTTGTTTGGTACATGAGGCTTTCCATAGTCAGACTGTTTTGGGGGTGGGAGAGATACAAAGGCAAAGGGGTCAAGAGGAGGAGAAACCACGTGGGGTTGCTAAGTGGTGCTGTGTCCTTCCTGGGGAGAGTAGTTTCCGTGAGTGTACTCGAGCTGAATACGGTGAGCTGAAACACATTTCTGTTGAGAGACGTGTAAGACAAGCTCGCAGATATCATGGTGAGCAAGACGGACGACATCCCGGCGACAGTGCCCACCAGCAATACCAATGATCGGGCAGAGGAAGGTGAGACGCCGGACAGCAGAGATACCATGAAGGAGTCGCTGAAGGATCCCTGCGCCTGTGGTATGTAGCCGGCAAGAAAACGTGTGTTTCATAATGTATTATTGTAATAGCTAGGATACTTGTTCTGCATAAGTCAACACACATTTTTGATTACATGTAGCTAGCTTTATAACGGTATTTATTTTCCTTGTTCCCTGTTATAGCTAGACTGCTAGCCGATTAGCTGATTTCCAAAGGGAATGTGGATAGCTCGGTGTGTAGACTAGGTATCGAGACATGTCTTGAGCAGGCCGACTTGGCCCAATGTTAAGGTATCTGTCGTTAGTTAACTAGATATATTTAACTGGCTGCGGATTGTCTTTGCATGAGGGGTTATGCAGTTGCACGCAGCTAAATTTGCAATCGTAGCAAGCTGATTGTGTCTTTGTACATTTAGCTAACCACGATTCAAATTCTAATCCATGATGTGAACCGTTCTCCCAACCCATCATCATATGTGGAGTCGCTAAAATAGCCAAGACTTGGCATCCTTAGCTGGTTAGCTCCCTTCTTTACCCGGTAACGGGGAGAAATCTGTCTATGGCTAAGTGGGTACGAGTTAATTTGCAGAGCATGTCCTGACATGATAACAGTTAAAGTTATTAAGATGCAGTGTAGCTGACCGCTGTGCAAGTAGCTTGTTACATAGCCATTTGCCCTTGGTTAGGTAAAGGTGTCCGGCCAATTTGACAACGCAGAGCAGGCTACTTTGCTGGTCATGTAAATCGGTGGCTAGTGGCATTTGACAGTCCGAGGTTTTGAAGAAACTGCGTAAGCCCTGAACATAAATAAGTATCACAACAAAGGCCGCACACTTTGTCAGCGCGATCTTACGATAGAAGATCGCACAGAAACGCTCGCCAACGGCAATGCTTATGTCAAAACAAAGCGCAGCGGAGAACCGCACACCGACACACATGTGCCGTAACAGCGTGCGTGCACGGATGAACTGAAGGTCACCTTCAGTGGAACTGAACAATTCGTGGAAGAACGGGGGAGAACAACTTTCATAAATATGTTTTATAAAGAACATGTGCCGAACGTAGGATACAACACTGCCGTAATTACACTATATTAGTGCTGGAATGCTGCCAAAGTGTTTTCGATGTGACGAAGGCAGCACTGACCCTGCCAGTTCAGGCGCTTGTCTTCCTGGCTTCCCCTCCTCGTTTGAACTAGAGAGGTTGTCTGTTCCGTGACCGGGAAGCGGAAGCCGCCTATCGGTTAAAGTCATGGTGAGTGTGCGGTGAGGGAAGGTTATACTAGCGAAATAAGTAGGAAAGTCAACACTGGGTAAGTGTCATTCATCAAAGTTATTTAGCCACAGTCTGGCAGTAACATCATTTATATTGTGGGAAAGCGTCACGTACTCCATCGTGTGGACATGTATTCGATCACGCTTGGTTCTGTGGAATAGCTAGGTAGCTACCTGTTATTTTTGGGCCAACAGTAAAGTTGCACAACTCCTGCTCATGCACAGCGATCCCAATAAGCTACCTTCCCTGTTGCTTCGATAGAGGATCATCAGTGACACCGTTCTGTCAGTTGCTCCTCCGGGGTGTCTCCTTCCTCATTCCAAAGGCAGCTCCTTCAGTAACAAAATAACTGACAGTTAGCCTCTCGATCATTCTGTATTATGTCTCAGATGTAGTTTATTCTAGACATTTCCCCATGCATTTTGGGGCATTAATGACCTTGCTGTCTGTCATCGTGCTGGCTGTTTTTTTCACCCCTAGGATTAACTGGAGCGATAACTGGAGCTGGCAAGACACTAGCATGGCTAATTTGTAAGCTTTACAGTTCTTGTCAAAGACGGCAGACGTACTAAGGGAAATGTATCCAGATGGATGTGTAGGCATTTGTTTGTCTGTACTGCGTAATTCTCGCGGGTAAACGTTTTTAACTCAGTTTAGCTCAGAAATGGCTGCCAGCGAGCAATCAAAGCTGACAGCGCCTTGCACTTGCCTTATGGCGTCAGGATAAGTCGTGCGACAGCCTACAATAGGAGGAGGGGCATGTGGACTGTTTGATTAAGGATAAGTAAGGTGAGACCTTACAGGTGACCCTCCACAGCCCGAGGTCACAGGTTAGCCATAGCATAACAGGAGACGAAGCTGTTGGCAGCTACAAAAATGTCACATGGATTTCAGACTCCAGTTTCTTCCAATGTGGCTTCGCGCAGTATTTATGTTTTAAACTTAAATTTGTTTAAGTTGGACGGCTAATGGCACTGCAGGTTTATGAAACATTTATGAAATTAAGTAGTTTTCCTTATTTTGGTTGACCACAATTTAATTTTGTGGATACTCTGAATAGAGGCTGTTGTTGATGTTTTGATCATCACATCTGGTACAGGTTGTTGTGCTGCTGTGTGTACTGATCATGTGTTCTTTTTATATGCACTTACAGTATTTACTTTATGCTCTATAAATTGCTCTGGGTACAACTGTCTGCAGGATAAATATATTCAAACATCAGCTCCACTCTCTGGTCCTCTCTTCCCCATTCTGAAACTCCACTCTCTGGTCCTCTCTTCCCCATTCTGAAACTCCTCTCTCTGGTCCCCTCTTCCCCATTCTGAAACTCCACTCTCTGGTCCTCTCTTCCCCATTCTGAAACTCCACTCTCTGGTCCCCTCTTCCCCATTCTGAAACTCCACTCTCTGGTCCCCTCTTCCCCATTCTGAAACTCCACTCTCTGGTCCCCTCTTCCCCATTCTGAAACTCCACTCTCTGGTCCCCTCTTCCCCATTCTGAAACTCCTCTCTCTGGTCCTCTTTTCCCCATTCTGAAACTGCTCTCTCTGGTCGTCTTTTCCCCATTCTGAAACTCCACTCTCTGGTCCTCTCTTCCCCATTCTGAAACTCCTCTCTCTGGTCCCTTCTTCCCCATTCTGAAACTCGACTGTAACATTTTGAAGTGCAGTGCTGTTTATTACTCCTCTATATGCTTGCTGTCCAATGTGCCGCTTTCTCAGGAGTCGTAAATTTGTGTATTATTGCATAATCCAATGCGTGGCATCAGTTCGGTTACACACATCTGTGATTAATCTGCTATAGATTGTGCAGAGATTATCAGGTATGTGAATATTTTATAAAAATGTAAAAATTCTCATTTACCCAGAAGTGTATACAAAACAAGGAAAAATGGTCAGTTTCAAGACTGGTTTTGAACTGTTGCAGATGATAAAATGTTTAAAGAGTTGTTTTATTTTATGATTTTATAAAGAAACAACACCTATAATCCCATCTGTTGAAGAGATCACCCTCCAATAAGTTTCTGTCACTGAGCTGAGTTTTAATAGTAGTGCGGAAAGGATCATACATGTCGAAGTATCACCAAAAAGTAATCCATTCTCACTCCTTATTCATAAAATCTCAAAGGTTAGTTGATTTGCATTGGCAGTGCGCTAGTTTGGTTCTCTCTCTGAGTTAGCTGCCTGTTTCTGGCAGTCTTTGCTGGGTCCATGGGCCTTTGGTTTCAGTGCCGTCCATCTGGGGCATTATTGATGAATGAATGTGTGGTCAAAGCAAGCTGACCACGAGCTGAAACTGTGGGTGAGGGAGACTCAGCCACACAAGGCAGACTCTCCACAGAGGAAGTAATCAGGCCTTTCTCTAACTCTCTAATCCATTACAGCATTGATTAAATCACTTAACTACAGTTCGGGGATAATTCATCCTGCAAAACAAATGTATCATTTTTTTTTATCTTTTGAATGCCCTGTCTGTGGTCTTCTAATACAATAGGCAGGTTTGCTGTCACATACTACAGTGGATTGTCTCTGACTCTGTCTGAGGGCTGTTAAATCTGCACAGTTTGACTGACACTTGAACATATTTCCCAGTAGATAGCATGGTTATTGTGTAACTAACAGTGCCGATGGAGGTAAAAGTGGCATTTGGAGGCGATATTGATTGGTCTGACTGAGTGCAGGAGAGTTGACCCTCCTGCTCTCCATTGATTCGGGTTTATTTGCCAAGTGCTGGATGCAAAGCAAGTGTCACGGCAGCAGACGGTGTCACAGTCTTTCCCTTTGCTGTGAGGCGGACCGGCTCGGCGCGGTGTCTGTCACAGTGACGCCCAGGTCCTGACTCTGCACTGAACTTGAATGACCCTGCTTCCTCTTTGACCCTTGGTCAGGCTCCTTCCTTCGTCTGACCTGTGGCCCAGTTTCCTTACAGCTGATTTGTGTGAGGGACACCACACCGGTCAGCGTGGAGGTTAAAAGGTGAATAGTATTGAAAACATGACTTTGGGCGCATATGAAATCACTGACCGGTGGGAAGGTAGGGAGAAACCTCAGTGAAACTGACACTAGTGTCTGACAGCTCTGGTGAGTATGCTGGTAAAAACCATTGAGGCTCATAAGCAAGTGAAATTGCATCAGTGCCTGTGGGCCTCACTGTGAACAATAGCCCCCCCCCCCCCCCCCCCAACAAATAGCAAAGGGTAGGAATCTGGTTTGGATTCAGTGTGTGTCAAGTGCAGCTGTCATAAACGCCTTTTCATGGGTGAACTTTGGATTGGTAGCTTTTCACAGCTGCTTGTTTCGTATTAACCAGCAATTTCCAGTCTGTTTGCCAGGATTAGTAATTTCTGGTGTTTCTACATTGTTCTCAGCATTTGACTGGTTAGCCTGAAAGTGTGAATGTGTGAGTGCTCTCTTCTTTTAGACAGACAAAGGTTGAATCAGACCTGAATATAAATAAGAGGGACTTTGACTTGTGACCACAGTAGTAGAAATCTCTCTGCAAGCCACTGCAGTAGAAATCTCAATGTAAACCACTGAATTAGAGATCCCTCTGTAAGCCACTGTGCTGAGAGTCTCTCTTCTGTATCTGAAAGCCATTCTTTTGTGCTTCAGGTATGCTACATTTCTGCTCCCTGTGTAGACACATCTGTCATGTTTGGAATGAAAGAGTGAAAGGCTTGTTTCTGGAACCTTCCTGTGCAGATGCCATCAGACTTGGCTATGAATTCAAACTGGCAGCCTGGTTACAGCGAATCTGCAGGCTCAGAGGAGATGGTCAGGAAGGTCTTGGACTGCGCTTAGAGGCACAAGGGTCTTCTGTTCCGAAACCTAAAAAAATATTGTCATCTAGCGGACACTGTTATCCAGAGTGATTTACATAGGTTACATTTTTTACATGTTATCCATTTATACAGAAGCAATTCTGGGTTAAATGTCTTGCCCAAGGGTACTGTAGTAGTGTCCTAGCAGGGAATCGAATCACTGACCTTTTGGTTTCAAGCCCTGCTTTTTACCACTATGCTATAACCTACCTACTCAATAGGGCTTGTGCAATACAGGATTGCAGTCCCTAAAGATCTCAATGTTGCCTCACTGTCTGTCTCTGATACTGGCAGGGGCTGAGTGCTTTCACTGGGACCTCATTATCTGCTATCTGTGAGATTTTCTCTTGCTTCTTGCTGCCTCAGTTTTTTTTTATTATTATTAAATGCTTAGTGTCTTGACTCTGACCTGAAAGGGAGCTGCTGGGGTGTGTGGGAAGGGGGGGGGGATTGTGGGATTGTGTGTGGTAGGATTGAATGGACTGCTAAGAGGAAAGAGGTGGTCAACGGTGGAAGAAGGTGCAAGGGGGGGGCGGGGCTGTAGGAGGGTAAACTCATCTATTCTCCCCAGGGTCTGCAGAGGACAACCTCCTAGTCCCAAAAAGATAATCCCCCCCCTTAAATCTCTCAGTGTGTGAACTCGGCTGAAATAAACAGTGTCACGCTCTCAGATTTTTCACCATGGGATCAGAACAGCGCAGTTGTGTTAAAGGAGCTTTCACGTACTTTCTGACTCACAAGCGCACACACACTCACAAAACCCACGAGTGTACACACGCACTGGGAGGCGCACCCTCGCGGTTGACGTCTCTGGTGGCTAGCTTTGCCCCCTCCCTGCAGCCCTGAGAAGCTCATGCCCTTGGCAGTGTGAAGGACGGCCAGCAGGGGGTGTGAAGCGACCCTGCCCCTCACTGCAGACTGGGGCGGTGTGACCCTGAAGCTGCAGTCTGCTATGGAGTATGACATCAGCGAAGCGAGGGGCGGAGTTTTTCCACAGTTACTGCATCTGTGCCCTCCCCTCAGCTCATGCCAAAGCTTTGAGGAAGAGGATTGGCAGAGGTTTTCAGGAACAAGGGAGTCCACTGGTGCTGAACATCATGGGTCTGCCCACAGGGCCACAGGGCAATTCTCGGAGGCTCTGATTGGGTATGGAAATGTCTAGGCTGCCAGACCTCAGCCAATCCTGTGTGTCTGTTGTAGGAGTTGGAGTCATGTGCTTCTGCCCAGGATAACAGTTGTGTGTACACCTGCGGGCTCACTGGCTTAAACGGAGCGAGGGTAAGGGTGTGCATAGTGGGCCACAGCCTGCAGAAGTGATGAAAATGTGCAGCAGTTGTTTCTACCAGAGGGAGTGCTGTTTTCTGCTCCGCGCAGTCACCCAGTTCCTCCTGACTTGGTGTTCTTCGTGTCTGAAGAGACTCTGAAACTTTGCCCAGTGATACTGAAGGAGACTCAGAAGCTCCTCCCACTGGCACTGAAGGACATCCAGAAGCTCCTCCCACTGGTAGTGAAGGACTATCAGAGGCTCCTCCCACTGGTAGTAAAGGAGACTCAGAAGCTCTGGCTTTAAGGGTTTGAAGAGATCCAAAGAGACTCATTTGTACACCAAGAGGCCTTGCAGCTTCACCGACTACACAGAGACATAAACCTGACTGACCAGGAGGGAGCGGAAGGATTTTGCTGCTTTGTGAAGCTGTGAATTTTAATTTGCGGAAATAATTGTCCCCCCGTGGAATATTCTGAAGAGTATTCCGTAACGGTGCCTGCTGCTCAGTGCATTTCCAGTATGCCCGTGATACAGGGCTCATAAGGGGCCTCTCCCTCCACCTCAGACCTCACTTGTGTCTGTCAAACTCCAGATGGCGGGTGCTGTGACACCGTGTTGAGGGGACTGGTGACTTTGAGAAGGTGTTAATCCTGTGGCTGATATTGATTGCGGGGTGCAGTGTGTGAATCTGTGTTTCAGAGGAGCTGCTGAGGTCGCCAGGATGTGTGTGTGCGTGAGTGGCATGCAAGAGCAGCCTGGCTGATCACACCTTGTGGGGCAGCAGGACTCTGTAGTGATGGAAAGGTACTGCTTTTTCATGTCCTTTTTTGCCATGGACTGAAAATCTCCACGCCCTTAAAACTCCTATCTCTTTCTCTGTGTCATGCCAGAAATGGCACAAATTACACTACATTGTCACTTAGCAGACGCTCTTATCCAGAGCGACTTGCATAGGTTACAGTTTTTAACATGTTATCCATTGATATAGCTGGATATTTCTAAGGCAGTTCTGCATGAAGCACCTTGCCTGAGGGTACAGCAGCAGAATTGAACCAGCAGCCTTTTGGGTTATGAGCCCTGCTCCTTACCACTATGCTACACTGCCGCAAGGATACAAATATTCAATACAGTGGTTAAAATCTGTTAAATGAGTTTCAGCTGAGAACTGTGATCTGTGAACATTATTTGATGGGGAAGGTAAAGGCCTGGAGCCGTGCTGCTGACCTGACTTGTTTGGCGAATGTTTGGCACAGGGAGTGCTCACAGGCACCACCAGGGGGTCATTTCGGGAAATAAACTGGCTTATTATAAGATTATTATAATGTAATTATTATGATGAGATCATTTTATTAGTGCTTGAGCTATTCCATTGTGGCTGTTGGGGGGTGATTTGGTAAATATGCCACTCAGTTGGTTATTTGTTGGGAAATATTTTTCACAGTAAAGCAGTAAGTCCATCCCCTCCTCTACCTCTTCTGTCTCACAGTGACCACATATCCACTTTTCCTTTGGTAACCATGACTTTCTGTATCCCCCTTTCTCAGCTGCCAGGGTGTGGTCACTGAGCCTGTTCTCAGTCAGGATACAGCCTTGCTTTGTATCTCTGGCAATTATGTTTACTTTGTGGTTTGGTTCCATTGTCCCAAAGTTGCAGATATGACATTTGTGTTTACTTTATAGTTTGGTTAATAGTGGGTTACTGTATATTATTGCTGGTTTGCAGTGCTGTTCTGAAACCTGTTGGTTAGTTAGTTTCAGAGCCAGCTGACTGAGGGGGGGGGTCTTTTTTCTTAGCTCATGAGTTGAGAGTTTAAGTACTTTAAATAGCAAAGAGTTATGGGAACTTTATTGTAGATGCATACAAAATTTTAGTACTGTTTTGAGGATGTTCCTTATCAACAGCAACCAGCCTGATTCTGTCCTACATGCATTTACTGTTGTTTCGCTTTGTATATTTACTATATTTTTACAGAATTCTGCACAAACGGTCTCTGTAGGATGCTTATCCCTTTAGCAGATTTTTGCACACTGTGTGGACCCCATACTGCACTCCTATGTAATGGGTTATGTTCTCCGACCTGTCTCTCTTTGTCTATATTCAGTTTAATGATTCTTTATTGGAATTACGATCAACAGTAGTATGACTAAAGCAATAATGTAAACAGTATTTAATCTATTGAAATACAACCACTACAATAGATGGGAATAAGAATACAATACATGTATGTTGTGCTGTATTCATGGGACATGTAAGTCCTGGGACACATACATACATACATACAGAAAATACTGTAACTGTCTCTCCCTCCTCTCCCCCCCTGCAGGCCACAGTTCTGACTCCACAGTGATGAATGGGGATGGGTCACATGATCACACCGAGGAGGCGGGGTCTAAGCAGGAGGGGGGTGGAGACACGGATCAAGGGGAGGATGCCAACGAACAGGAAGTGATAGTGATCCAGGACACAGGCTTCACTGTGAAGATCCAAGCCCCAGGCACAGAGCCCTTTGACCTGCAGGTACTCCTGCCACCCCTGTAATCAGTTTAACCTATCAGAGAGGGTTATACTGAGGGGGAGGAGCTTATCTCACCTCATGCCTTGGCTTTCCTCAGGTGTCACCCCAGGAGATGGTGCAGGAGATCCACCAGGTGCTAATGGACAGAGAGGACACCTGTCACCGCACCTGCTTCTCCCTGCAGCTGGACGGAAACGTCCTGGACAACTTCGCTGAGCTCAAGTCCATTGATGGCCTGCAGGAGGGCTCCCTGCTGAAGGTGGTGGAAGGTATGTCCGCCTTGTCCAGATGCGCCCTGCCCCAACCAGGTGTGCTGTGTGTGTGTGTGTGTTGGGTATGCGTCCATCGTGCCTGTGTGTTGGGTGCGTGTTGAGTGTGTGTGTGTGTGTGGGTGTGTGTGTGTGTGTGTGTGTGTGTGTGTGTGTGTGTGTGTGTGTGTGTGTGTGTGTGTGCGTGTGTGTGTTGGGTATGCGTCCATCGTGCCTGTGTGTTGGTTGCGTGTTGGCTGATGGCGGCTGCTCTCCTGCAGAGCCCTACACGGTGCGTGAGGCTCGGATCCACGTCCGCCACATCAGAGACCTGCTGAAGAGCCTGGACCCCTCGGACGCCTACAACGGAGTGGACTGCAACTCGCTGTCCTTCCTCAGCGTCTTCACCGACGGGGACCTGGGAGGTGAGGGCACGATCGACGCTGACGTCATGCACTTACAGTCCTGTCATTGGAGAAACTGACACCCCCCCCCACCCCCCCCCCCCACAGAGAGCGGGAAGAGGAAGAAGGGCAGCGAGCTGGAGCAGATCGATTGCACACCCCCAGAACACATCCTCCCAGGAAGTAAGGAGCGCCCTATAGTGCCACTGCAGCCTCAGAACAAGGACTGGAAGGTGAGCCGGAGCCGCAGTCATGCTGGGACACATTACATCCATTACAGTTACCATAGTGCCACTCTGTTGCAAGGGTACAACAAAAGTATAACAGTTAGTATAGTGCTGCAGGGATACATAGATACCATACATATAAACACCCTACGGTCAGTGTAGTTTGACCAGTGCGAAGATACATTAGTAAGCACATTAGTTAGTCTGGTGCCACCCAGATTTAGAGCTCATAGACACTGAAATACTGTGTTGTTGTTGTAGCAGGTACATGTGCCGTTGGGTACATTCACACATGATAGTGCAGATAGTATGATATGCTTGGAAGTACCTGCTTTTTATACTGCAGTTGCTGAAAAAAGAAGAATGTATCAGCCACACACTATCTAGAAAGTATGTCATGTTTCCTGTCCCAAAATTCTTTGCAAAATAAAAGGCACAGAGCTTATTAGTGGAGTTCACGTTAGAAAGCGTGGTAGGTAATAATAAGGGTATACAGCCTACAAGCAGCTAAGTAACACAGCTGTTCGTTTATCAGATGTTTCATTTGTTTTCAGGCCGTTTTAGGTATTATGCTAGTCAAGATCACGTGATGCACTGTCATGTAGGTGGACTTGAAAGTTGTAGGATTTATTATGAAAGCAAAAATACCTGTGTACATGTACGCAGAAGCACGTTCACAGGTGAATCATTCTGCGTACTTATTGGTACGTAGCGAAAGATTTGGTAGAGAGTGCCTGCTACACAGCAGGTTGGTGTGCTAGTGAGTGAATAAGGGCCGTTGTTCCCTCTCTGCGCTTTTACCGTGTGTCAAAGACGCGTTTTAATCCTCCGTTGCCTGCTGTTAACCCATACAGCAGAGCTCAGACTGGCTGCAGACTGGGGGTGTGTAGTCCTGGGTGGTGTTCTGTTGCCCTGGTAACACGTATGGTTGGGTGATCCTGGGGGCAGCCCTTGCAGTGCCTGAAGGTCCTGACGATGAGCGGGTGGAACCCGCCGCCCGGCAACAGGAAGATGCACGGCGACCTGATGTACCTGTACCTGGTGACGATGGAGGAGCGGCACGTCAGCGTCACCGCCTCCACGCGCGGATTCTACCTCAACCAGTGAGTGGCCTCTCATCCTCTCCCTCGCCATCCCAGCCGTCCCATGATCCCCCACCAGGCGAGCCCACATGCTCTGATCCGCTTGTCTCTTTCAGGTCCACCACCTACACGTTCAACCCCAAGCCGGCCAACCCCAGCTTCCTCAGCCACTCCCTGGTGGAGCTGCTCAGCCAGATCAGCCCCACCTTCAAGAGGAACTTCACCGCCCTGCAGAGGAAGAGGCAAGTGGCGCCCCCCTCTGGCAGCGCTACCCCACTGGGGCTGCTGAGGGAGCAGCTCCCTCAGATAAATCACTGATTCTGGAATGGCACCGTGTCCCCAGGGGAAACTGGCCTGTGTTCATGAGGTTTGCTTTTCTGATTGGCTGTGTGGTTTCCGCCCCCTGCAGGGTTCAGAGACACCCCTTTGAGAGGATAGCCACGCCCTTCCAGGTGTATAGCTGGACTGCGCCACAGGTGGACCACGCCATGGACTGTGTGAGGGCGGAGGACGCCTATACCTCCCGCCTCGGCTACGAGGAGCACATACCCGGACAGGTGAGTTCATGAGGATAGTAGATCTGTGACCGTGACCGTGACCGTGACCATGACCATGACTGTGATGAGTTTGACCATGGTGTTTGTGTGCAGACGCGGGATTGGAACGAGGAGCTGCAGACGACCCGAGAGCTGCCACGCAAGAACCTTCCGGAGCGTTTGCTTAGAGAAAGAGCCATCTTCAAGGTGAGGTGGCAGCAGCCCCCACTCCCCTCCCAGTGAACCATGACCTCTGCCCACTCTCACAGTCCCCTCTCTCTCTGTTAACATGATCTTTTACAGTGTAGTTTAGCAGAAGTTACAATTCAGTATGCATGAACATTGTAGCGAAGGGCGAGAGTAGTACATACTCAACTGTAGTGACAATCATATGTGTAAAACACCCCAAGTCAACCACTCATAATACAGCAGATACACACTAAAATATACATCGACATTCCAGCTTTTGGTCCCTTTTTGCAGCTACTCAGTAAGTTTTGCTTACAGTAATGTCAGCCTAAGAGAGACTAGCCATTGCTGGTAGCATAGCAGTTTTCCCTCAATTATCAGGATTGAGAGGTTTGTCTCTCCCAAAAGGTGTCTCTCTTGCAGAATAGGGTACTTACTGTCCCTCAGGCTGGGACTTGTGGCCGCATACTGAGCTGATAGCCAGGCTGTTAGCCCTTCTCCTGGCATTACTGTGCTCCCTCTCCTTCCCTCTCTCCCTCTTTCTCGCTCCGTCTCACACACACTCCATCTCCCTCTCTCTCTATCTCTCTTTCTCCCTCTCTCCCTGTCTCTCCCTCTCTCCTTCCATCTCTCACTCTCTCTCTCCCTCTCTCTCTCCCCTGCAGGTGCACAGCGACTTCGCGGCGGCCGCCACACGCGGGGCGATGGCGGTGATCGACGGGAACGTGATGGCCATCAACCCCGGCGAGGACACGCGTATGCAGATGTTCATCTGGAACAACATCTTCTTCAGCCTGGGCTTCGACGTGCGCGATCACTACCGCGAGCTGGGCGGGGACAGCGCCGCCCACGCCGCGCCCACCAACGACCTGAACGGCGTGCGGGCGTACGGCGCCGTGGACGTGGAGGGCCTGTACACGCTGGGCACCGTGGTGGTGGACTACCGCGGATACCGCGTCACCGCCCAGTCCATCATCCCCGGCATCCTGGAGCGCGAGCAGGAGCAGAGCGTGGTCTACGGCTCCATCGACTTCGGCAAGACCGTGGTGACGCACCCCAAGTACCTGGAGCTGCTGGAGAAGACCAGCCGGCCGCTCAAGGTGCAGCGCCACGCCGTGCTCAACGAGAAGGACGAGGCCGTGGAGCTCTGCTCCTCCGTCGAGTGCAAGGGCATCGTGGGTAACGACGGCCGCCACTACATCCTGGACCTGCTGCGCACCTTCCCCCCCGACCTCAACTTCCTGCCCGTGGAGGGCGAGGAGCTGTCCCCGGAGAGCCAGCGGCTCGGCTTCCCGCGCCCGCACCGCCACCGCCTGGCCTGCCTGCGCCAGGAGCTCATCGAAGCCTTTGTGGAGCACAGGTAGCGCAAGCCTGCAAAAATGCTGCCATCTGGTGGTTAAATAAAGTACTGGCAGAAGCCTGCACTGATTAATGTGCAGTCTGCACAGCATCATTACCTTACACTACATTACATTTAGCAGAAACTCTTATCAAGAAGGACTTACATAGGTTGCAATGTTATCCATTTACACAGCTGGATATTTACTGAGGCAACTCTGGGTTAAGTACAAGGGTACAGCAGCGGTGCTTCAGCGGGGAATCGAACCAGCAACCTTTTGGTTATAAGCCCTGCTCCTTACCACTATGCCACGCTGCCGTGTGCATCTTCTTCTGTGTAGCGCAGTGAGTGACAGCAATGTTATTCCTCCCTGTCCCCTGCTGCAGGTACCTCCTCTTCATGAAGATGGCCGCCCTGCAGTTGATGCAGCACAAAGCCAGCAAAGAGCACAAGGCGGGGCCGCCGGAGAGCCAGCCGGCCCTGGAGGAGGGAGGGGCCGCCCCCGCGTCAGCGGAGAGCGTCCCGGCGTCGGCCGACGGTGGAGCGGAGGCGCCGCCTCAGGCGGAGAGCGCGAGTGCGGAACCAGAGCCCCCCGCGGCTCCGCCCACCGAGGCCGCCCCTACCCCGGCGGCCGCCAACGGGTCTTCCGCCCCGGCTGCTACGGCAACCGAGAACGGGGAGTGCGAGAGCCCCTTGGAGGGTAAGGAGGCAGAGGAGTCTATCCCGGGACTAGCCCAGGCTAAAGAGCTGGCCGAGGCCTTAGCAGCGGAAGATGGAACGGGTATTGGTACGTCCTGCGAGCACCGAAAGGAGAGCGGGAGCGAGAGAGGGTTCCGCATCCGCTGTGGAGAGACGCAGACACAGCTGTACACTTCCTGGTCTATCTCTTAATCGACTAGTCGCCCATCTTCAGCTGTGCAGATATTCACAGCTTCTCACCAAGGAAGTAGAGCCAGAAAGAGGGCAACAGTCTATCTTAATGTGGGACAAAATGCCTTCTTTACATGACAGTTATTACTGTAGATTCCACTCTTTATATATTACTGTAGATTAAAGTTAGCCATCAGTTTGGATTGCAATTCGTTGACTGAGTTAATCCAAGTCTTCTTAAGGTGGGAACCTTTATAAGAAGTGGTATGTTTCACTGGGGAGCAAATGCAGCACTGCACCTAGGAACTGCCTCAAAAAATTGTGGTTCACCTGTAGTCATTTTAAGTTTCTTCTCTAGTTAGAAGGTTCACCTGCCTGGCCTCTGCAGGTGTCTCGAGGTATGGGCAGGTACAGTGTGTGTCTCCACTCCGCGGTGTGGCCTTGCCTCACACCTGCCTCTGCTGGGGACAGAGGGACTCCTCCAATCAGCATGCTCTGGCCCTTTGACTCCTCCAATCAGCATGCTCTGGCCCTTGGCCTGCTCCAATCAGCATGCTCAGTGGCCCATTTTCACTTGAACACACTTACATTCACCCCTGTTTTGGAAGTGGTAATCCTTAACCTCCAACCCCTTGTGAATTCTGGTCACTCAGGGTGAAATGAAGGGTGTGTGTCGGGGGGGGGGGTCTCTTCTTTGAGTGGTTTCTGTGGGTCTGTCTTGGTAAATGTGGACAGCAGCAGTGTTGACATTGAGGTGGTAGTCCTCTAACATCTGTGTGGTTCCCTTTCATCACTGGGTCACCTGTCTAATGGCTGGGGTACCAGTCTCTCTTAACTGTGGTGTTCACACAGGCTCTGGGCTTTTGATGGAAATGATCTCCTGTTTTGGTGGTGGAGTGTATGTCCTGGGCCATTCAGAACGGCGGTGTGGTGTTTCTTTGTAGCTGTGATCTTAATGCCCTCTCCTTCATCTTCCTCTTCCTCGCGCACCGTCCATAGATCCCAGGAGCCGAGAGGTGGTTCTGAATGCTTGCAAGGCTGTGGGCTCCATCAGCCTCACCTCCTTTGACATCCGCTTCAACCCGGACATCTTCTCCCCAGGTAGTGTTCAGAGAGGTAGTCTGCATCATTCTGTGTATGGGTGTGTGGTCGGGATGTGTGTGTGTGTATATGTGTGTGTGTGTGTGTGTGTGTGTGTGTGTGTGTGTTTGTCTTTGCGTTTCTCTGGCCTCGCTCTCATGCTGTCCTCTGTTCTGTGGCAGGAGTGCGTTTCCCTGACGACAGCTCTGAGGACATCCTGAAACAGAAACAGCTGCTAAAAGATGCTGCTGCCTTTTTGCTCTCCTGTCAGATCCCATCCCTGGTGAGAATCTCCGGCCCACTCTCTACGATCCCCTGTCCCATCATGCCCAGCCCCTCCCATCTCCCTCATCATCCCTCCCATAGTCCTGCCTCACACATAATTCCTCCCACCTTCATCGTAACCCCTCCCACATTCCTTCTGACCCCTTCTCCACTCCCCATGCCTAGTCCTTGGATCTGGTGTCCATTGTATATGGAATCTGTATGCCTCTGTGTGCAGGTGAAGGACTGCCTGGACCACAGTGCTCTGCCCATGGATGGAGCGACGCTGACCGAGGCCCTCCACCAGCGTGGCATCAATATCCGTTACCTTGGCGACGTGCTGGACTTTGTTGACAAGACCCCAGCCAGGGTCCAGCTGGACCACCTTTATGTGGGTTTTACCGCCCATCACTTGACCTGAAAAGCATGAAATCCCGTTATATATGATTCTGTCACTCAGTAGGATGTTACATTGTGAAAGACATAACTCCATTTGGGTTGAAACCCAACAGACACGCATTGAACACCAAAGCTGCAGGAGGTAACCTCACACAGCACAGAGTCTTGCGTACACAGCCTCTTGGGCTCATCTCAAAACTGTCAGCAGTTTTCAGCATAGTTCTTTTTCAAAATCTATATCATCTTGAATTTTTCTGTAAATTGTGGTTGAATTGATCAAACCATTCTGTGCATGTTTGTTAATGCTTGATACAGAAACCCTTTCCCCGGGATTTACCTACCAGAGGTGTGCTTGAGTGTAAAGCAGAGAGGTGGAGATGAGACAGATAAAGCAGGGATTCATCAGAGGAGGAAGCAGATTTCAAATAAACTGGAACAGAAGCTGCGCTGTCTAGAGACAAAGAGCCTAGTTTCATCATATTTCGTTCATGTTCTCTTTCGCTCTCATTTTGTGTATTCCAGAAAATTGGAATCAGCGAGTTGATTACAAGATGTGCAAAACACATATTTAAGACATACCTCCAGGTGAGTTCCCCCGGGAATTTCTGATGCTGTCTGTAGTGACATTGTGATATTGTGACGCTGTTGGGAGCATTAATGAGCTGTGGGTAGCATTAGCGTGACTCTGTCTGTAGCATTAGCATGACGCTGTCTGTAGCGTTAGCGTGATGATGTTGATCAGCGACGGGTGTGTGCAGTCAGTAAGACGGCAGTGTGTGCTATTCCAGGGCGTGGAGCTGTCTGCGCTGTCTGCTGCTGTTAGCCACTTCCTCAACTGCTTCCTGAGCTCCTTCCCTGACGCGGTGGCCCACCTGCCGGCCGACGAGCTGGTGTCCCGCCGGAAGAACCGGCGCCGGAGGAACAGGGTCCCGGGGGGAGGGGACAACACGGCCTGGGCGAGCCTGACCCCGGGCGAGCTCTGGAAGAACATCGCCTCGGAGGCTCAGAGCTACTACCACTTCACTCTGCATTGGTGAGTGAGGGAGTGCCAGTGAAGGCTCTGTGCTCTGCCGCCCTGTGCCAGTGACTGTGTGTCTCACTGGGGTATGTCTGTGTGTGTGTGTGTGTGTGTGTTTGCAGCGAGAGTGTGGACCAGGCTGTGGAGAGGTTCGGACTACAGAAGATCACGCTCCTCAGAGAAATCTCCGTCAAAGCTGGCATCCAGGTGACCCACCATCCACCAACACGCCCTCCCTAATATCTCTGCCCCAGCCCCTGCTCCCTGTCCCGCCTCCCGCTTTCTCTGCTCTGGCTGGTTGGTTGGCTGACCGGTGCTCTGCTTCCTTGCAGATCCTGATTAAAGAGTACAATTTCGACAGCCGGCACAAGCCCACCTTCACTGAGGAGGACATCCTCAACATCTTCCCTGTGGTCAAGCACGTCAACCCCAAGGCCTCCGACGCCTTCCACTTCTTCCAGAGCGGCCAGGCCAAGGTCCAGCAAGGTACTGCCCCGACCGCACGCGCTACAGTCAAACCCTGTGCAAGGGAAGGCACTGTGGTCGCTGTCTCAGAGGGATCGGGCGCTGTGGTCTCTTCCTGTGCTGGGGGAAGGGCTTGCGTGGTCAAACTCTGCATTGCTGTTGTGCTGAACCCTCTCTGTTCTGTGAATAACTAGGGCATTTGGTCCAGAATATTGTGGCTTTTTCCACCTGGGTGCCTTTGGCAGGAAGTGACACGGGTGTCTGTGTGCAGGTTTCCTGAAGGAGGGCTGTGAGCTGATCAACGAGGCCCTGAACCTCTTCAACAACGTGTACGGCGCCATGCACGTGGAAATATGCGCCTGCCTGCGGCTCCTGGCCCGCCTCAACTACATCATGGGGGACCACCAGGAGGTCAGACACGCCCGCCACAGGCTCCACCCTCACGTTCGGCCAAAGCCCCGCCCTCACCCTCATGGTCTCTCTTCATACTCAGTCATCTTTCATTGATGAGTCATGGTAACCGTGATGACAATGTATGTGTGTGTTACTTCCATTTTTGGCAGGCCCTGAGCAATCAGCAGAAGGCGGTGCTGATGAGTGAGAGGGTGCTGGGCATTGAGCACCCCAACACCATACAGGAATACGTAAGTCTGTGTGCCGTCTGACCTCCTGTTTTCAGCCTCAGGCCTTGACAGGAAGTAGTCACCGTTGCCCCTCCCTCACTTCCTCTCCGCAGATGCACCTGGCCCTGTATTGCTTTGCCAACGGCCAGCTGTCCACTGCCCTGCGGCTGCTCTACCGCGCGCGATACCTCATGCTCCTGGTGTGTGGGGAGGACCACCCCGAGATGGCGCTGTTGGATGTACGTTACGTTACATTACATTACATTACATTATTGTCATTTAGCGAACGCTCTTATCCAGAGCGACTTATAGGTTTCAACATTGCTGTAGGTTACAATATTATCCATTTATAGAGCTGGATATTTGCTGAGGCAATTGTGGGTTGAAGTACCTTGCCCAAGGTCACAACAGCAGTGCCCTAGTGGGGAATCGAACCAGCAACATATCTGGTTTTGAGCCCTGCTCCTTACCATGATGCCACACTGCTGCCGTGGCACCAGTTTGCTGTGTGTTGTTCTGTGTAGTGCATAAAGACTGCACTGGCTGTTGGTAGTTCTGAGGGGTATTGTTGTTCGATCATTATTTCTCATTCACTTCAGCAAGGCCTGAAGTCAGGTCAGTGCTCTAATGAAATGCTTTGACTTTAACACTTCAGATTTGAAATAGATTGTATCCAGCAAATGACAAGATGACACCCTTTTTTTCCACAAAGTAAACAGTGTAAACCATTTCAGTCCTAATAACCCCGGTCAATCTTAATTAAGAGAGCTCAGATAGCAGGAAAACCAGTATACATGGTGGATCCCCAGGACCAAACTGAATAGATGTTTGTCTCCCTCTTGTGGCTATACAGAGCAACATCGGCCTGGTACTGCATGGAGTGATGGAGTATGACCTTTCTCTACGCTTCCTGGAAAACGCCTTGGCCATCAACTCCAAGTACCATGGGCCACGCTCTCTGAAGGTGGCCCTCAGGTGAGCAGGCCACCTGTAGTAGGAGTCGGGTTTTAAACCCAGTGCTGTCCTGCACCGGTGTGGGACAGGGCCCGGATCTCTCTCTGCCATGCCTTTGTTACCCCGGGGACAGATTTGTCTGTGACGCATGCTTTCTCTCTGCCCCCCTGCAGTCACCACCTGGTTGCGCGAGTGTACGAGAGCAAGGCTGAGTTTCGCTCCGCGCTGCAGCACGAGAAGGATGGATACACCATCTACAAGAACCAGGTTCCTGGACACACCGCCTCTCTTTCACCACACCTTATAAAAATGAACAAACTCTGAGATTCCTACGTGTGCTCCTCTGGTGAAGTTGGGTTCTGAAATATTTAACATTAAAACATTTTTGGTATAAAGTAGGGTACTGTGGTGTAATACAGGGCACATTGGTTTGTTTGTGAGGCTACCCCTCATGAATTGGGCACACCTGGAGCACCAGATGACCTCAGAGAGTTAGAGAGAGTGACAGTTAAACAGCAAATAGTTGACATCAGCCCGTACTGCGAGCGACAGGCCGTTGAGTGTGTCCTCTGACCTCTGAGGGGTGCGTCTCCGTTGCAGGTGGGGGAGAGCCATGAGAAAACCAAGGAGAGCTCGGAGTACCTGAAGCACCTAACCCAGCAGGCTGTGGCTCTGCAGAGGACCATGAATGAGATCTACAAGAACGGCTCTAATGCGAGCATCATGCCGCTAAAGGTGTGTGTGCGTGCATGCATGCATACGTGCTTCTCGTTTCTGTCTGTGTATGTTTCTGTGTTTTAGTGAATGGAATGAGTGTGAGTATGTGTATTTGTCTGTGTGTCTGTGTGTGTTACTGTCTGGCTGTAGTTTCTGACACTGGGGGTGGTGTTTTGCTCTGCAGTTCACAGCTCCTAGCATGGCGAGTGTCCTGGAGCAACTCAACATCATCAATGGCATTATCTTCATCCCCCTCAGGTGAGTCCCCAGGCTGGAAGTATATGGCATCACAGCTCCATCGCACACACTCCTGTTAGTCACCACTTCATAGTGTGATTGTTATTCAAGTACACCTCTTCATCCACACCTTCCTCCACAGCCAAAAGGACCTGGAGACGCTGAAGGCTGAGGTGCAGAGACGACAGCAGCTGCAGGAGCCTGGGAAGAGTGAGGAACTACCAGAGGATAGTCAGCTGGAGCTGAATGACAAACTGCCTGTTGACGATTAACGCAGTGCCCCCTCTGGCCTGGAGGCCACGGAGCAACAGCCATGTGCTCGAAACTGTGGACCTGAGAATCAAGTTCTGTTTTAACAACGAATTTATGAATTTGGGGTGGGAGGGTCGGACCACTGGGGAAATGGAAATCTATTTGCAGAGATGATAAAGGCAGGGGTTAAATTGCAAATAATGACAACGATAAGTGTGCATGTGCAATTGGGGGCTGGGAATGGAGCTGAATGTCACTCGGTTTCTGGCTTTGTGGGTGTGTGTGTGTGTGTGTGTGTGTGTAAGAGAGAGACAGAGAGAAGGAGGTGAAGGGGGGGCGAGAAACACGCCAACAGAGCCTTATCCATGTTTCGTACCTCCCACCCCCCAGGACTTGCCCCCCCCTCCCCCAGAGAAATGCAGAGAGCCCTCCAAACAAACAAGCTCTGGCTGAACTCAGGTGATTTTTACTGTGTAATAGAAGAGGGGAGAAAAATGAATGAAATAAGTATTTAAAACTGGGCCGCAGAATGTGAACTTGCTCTTACAAGGAAGCCTCCCAGACTACACCAGTTCACCCCATCTTCCTCTGCTGTGTGTGGGCCCCGTCTGTTGCTGCGTGTAAGGCTATAAGCCTGCAATGGAATGCTGTGTCTTCAGGTAGATTTAAGCATTGACACACTTATTCAGATACGTCCTCTCAACCAATCTAAGGTTTTTTTTTGTGAAATTTATTACCTGGCCTTTTTATGCAAACAAAAGGCAGAAGAAGCCATTCTAAATAGATTATTTATCCATGAACTTAAGCAATGTCTGTTTTGCAAACATACACTTCTGTCCCATGTATATATCTGTGTGTCTGGGTGTGGCCGTGCACTTGGGTGTCGCTGATGGAAATGCAGATTTTACACATCCAATTCACAAGACTACACTTGATCTGCAGCATCCTCCATCCTTCTCTGCATTTCCAGGTGTGTGTGTGCGTATGCGTGCGTGAAGCTTCAGAAATAGACTGCAAGAGGGTGAAGTATTCTAGGGTGAGCTTGCTGTTCCAAATACATTATTTTTATACACAGAATAATAGCCACACGATCATTGATGCAAGTTTATTTTTGTCTAGTCACGTTCTTAGCCGGCTGGCTTGTAGGTGTTGCTGCTCTTCTTGGCGACTGATTTTTTTTGGCAGGAGGTGGACTGAAAGCCGATGCCACCGCTCTCTGCTCCATGTTCGCGGACGGCCTTCCTTCGGCCTGCTGGTGCCTGCTTTAAGGCCTGCAGCTAATGGTGCCACCACGCTGTGAGTTTTTGGCCAGCAGTATTCAGTCCTGCACACGAGGGAACCGACAAGAGTGTTGTCTGAAGGGGATTTGGAGTGGCTCAAGGTGTAATGAACCAAAAAGTGTGTGCGTTTGTGTGGTATGCCTGCGGAGTGTATGTGTGGGAGCAGCAGAGATGTTGAAGGGCGCAGGTGCACTAAGCTTACCTGTGTGCGTGCGTGCGTATTGGCCGGCTGTGCTGAATGCAGTCTAACCCACAACTGGCTGCGGGGAGAGGACTGTAATCTGCAATGGTCCTCATGTGTTATTGCTGTACATGCAAATGTGTCTGTTCCTCAAATCTGTGGAACAAACCTGCTTGGATGGGAGGGATTTGTGCCTATTTCTGCTTTGATAAGGAGCCGGAGTGATATTCATGTCTGAGTTTTGAACTTGGACCCCTAGGTTGAGAGGTAAATGGTACTTGGCCTGCTTTACTTTGGTCATTTCATACTTGCTGTACTTTTCTCTGGTAGTGTGCAGAGATTTAATGGAGGTATTATTTGTAGTGTGTGTGTGTCTGCTGTATTTTCCCCTAAATTCAGTTTCTTTCTCTTTGAGTGTCTCTTGCAATACCATTACTAGCCACAAGGCTGTGCTTTAGAGATTATGTTAAATTGAATTTTTCAATATGAATAATCTGTTTCTGAAAATGAAGCATAAATACATATCGATATGCCAGCATAGTGGTGAACTTATCACATACTGTCAGGTTTATGTGTCTCTGCATTGAAAAAAATGCCAGAATTTGGCAGAATTGCTGACATGAGCAGTACATTTTGGTGAAAGCTGTTCAGTGGAGATTTATTAATAAACTGAAAGATGATTTGTAGCCATAAAACTGAGAGATGGTACATACAGGTAGGTGTTTGTGTGGCTTCATGAGTCATAGAATTATGGTGCTTAAACCTACCTGCAATAGGCTAATCCATTCTGATGGAGTTCCACACCTGTAATTCTGATCTGATTGTAGTGCAATATATACGCAGTACATTTTGATTATTTTGACTGTTGACTATTGCATGTGGAAACCAGTTTTCTGTTGTTTTGTACAGTCTTCTTTGGGTCTGGCACTAGGTATAAACTGTAATAACAAAGACATCATATTTTATACCCATAATATCAGATTACAGAGCATTTTTCCAATTAACTATTTGCAAGAGTAATATGAAATAAGATTGTGTAGGTGCTTCAAACCTTTGAAGCCCCTTGTGTCTTTAAAAAAAAGCATAGTCCACTGTAGTCCAAGGGATTTTATATGGTGAAAAGGGTTTCCAAAATATGAATGTGTCAAATGTTCATAAAATAAAAAATCTGAAGGCTCTTGATTAAATACAGACAGCTGGCCTAAATGAACTGAACTGAAATGTTACTAAACTTAAGCCTTTTAACGCTCCTGGATATCTTTGAATCATGTATTTAATGCACAGTGAGGTCTGTTTGGGGAAGAGACTCAAAGTCTGGCAGGGATTGGAGGGGGTTGGGGATGTGGGTTCGTATATGGGGGGGGACATGGTCCCTCTGCTAACCTGCTATAGGGTTGTAACTGATAACATCAGTGCTGCTGTAGTCTGCCGCCTAACAAGAGTTGACAGGACTGTGGCAGGTGTCTTTTTTTTCTTTTTTTTTTTTAATCCCTGCTGTATGTAGTATATGTGCCCCTGTGTTCGGGTCTGGTATTGCATTAGCATTGTGACCAATGACTTCTGAAATGTTTGCTAGTTTCAATCTCTGATGCACACAGCAGTGATGCTTATGTACACAGATGAACACCTCTACCTTTATTCTGCCATTGTCTCCTCTCACGTGCCCAGAACACACCTGTACAGTTCACTACCTGCACTAGCCCCGCCCCATTTCCTTTCTGCCCCTGTCCTTCCCTGTGCGTTCCTGTGAAGTGGTGGTTGGGGTGGGGTCTGGGGACAGTTCCGCAGTGCCTGCATTGATGTCACCTGCTGTCCAACGCACATTGACCCACTGCATAGCCTCTGCAGCACACCTGAGCTCCTTTTACCTTTTGCCCTCTTTCCTCTAATGGAGGAGATTCTAATGGATGTTTCTCCAGCATATATTGTGTGTCTGCTTCGGTTTCCTTGCCGTGTGAAGTCTCTGTCCCTCCTCTCTACAAATAATAATCTAATTTTTTGGTCTGAGTATGCTTTTGTATTAAAATAAATAAAGACAACTAGCAGATAACCATTGTTTTGGATTTTCTGTTACATTATGCCCAGAGGTGTCCATATTATCAGCACTGTTGTGATATAAGACAGCTGTCCATGGTAGAGATTGGACATGTTCCTGGCAATTTTCAAGCATTTGTGGGTGATTTATATAATTTGTTGATTTAAAAGAAATTAATTTCTTCCAAAATCTTACATTCACAAGCAGGTTTTAGCAGCAGTGTTCTGTATCTGTAACATCAGAGTTCACCTTTTTAGTGCAAGCAAAATATGACCTCCATAATTACCACAGATTATGAGGACACTCAAAAAATACGCTCATGATAGTGGTCTAAAATGTAAACCAATTTTATAATTCATTCATACATTTTGTGATGGACAGGCATTGGAGATATCTGTTAAGTATTAGAACCTTCACCTTAAACCACTGCAAAAATGTATGGAAGCCAAACTATTTTGTCCACTCTTCAATTGACTGCAACAAACGATGTCCTAGTCGTTTTTTGGATAGTCTCTTGTTAAAAAGTATGTTCCTTATCTTTAAAGCACTGAAGCGCAGATTGTGCTTATGCCACATGACGCTGTCGTTGGTGTCGGGCAGCTTGCTACACGGTCATCATAAAATTTTGAACACCCGGGCGCATCTTTCGGTCGGGCGCGTGCGAGCCTGTGCGCATGCGCGACGTCCGAAGGCAAATGCGGTGCTGAAAACAAGGATCGCAGGAGACCGAGGGGAGACGAGGCGGCAGAGCGGAGCCGGCCGTGCGAAAGACGTACCGTCGTGTCGAGCGGAAAATACATTTCACCCCAGTTCCGTGCAAGTGTCAGACCAACCCGAGGAAACAGGAGGGACATTAAACGGTAAGATTCCTTACGTTTGGCGTCTGGTGACGCTCTGTTATCTGCGAAAACTAAGTGGAAAAAATGACGTTGTGGCTGTAATTTTTGTACCTCCTTTCTGTGTCTCAAAATGGCGGACAGGCCGTTGGCGGCTGCAGTTTGCTTTCTGGCTGGCTAGATAGCAAACGTTAGCTAACGTAAATTAGCTAGCATACTGTTGCTATCTCGGTAGGAAAAAATCTGGTCGTGTCATCTTGCTGTCCCTTGGCCTATTGATGTCACTCGTTTTCAGGTAGATGTTAGTACATCAACTTTAAATTCTATTAGATAACTGAAGTTATTAGGCAACTTAACCTAGTTAATGCAACTCGCTAACGCCTTACGCTAACGTTAGTTAAGATAACATTAGCTAGCTAGCGACATCTTAGCTTAATGTGATTTTAAAGTTATCTACCCAAAGTTAGCTAGCTTGCGTGTATATGCACCCGATTTTAGTAACGTTTTAGCTAATTTGGTGGTTTCAGTACGTAAAAGTTGTAAGTGTTAAGTTAGCTAAGGAATGTAATTTATATAAAAAAGACCAATTAGACTAACTAAACAGTTAAATTGCACTTAATTGTTATGTCTACCTACTGTCATAGCTAAGTTACAGTTGTTCGGTGGTGGCTCATAAAATGTAGGTCAATATTTTAATGGTTGAAGGCGAGCTGGCTACCGTTAGCTGCCATGCAATAGTGTTGCTTGATAACGTAAACAGCTGACTCGAGAGATGGATACTTAGACTAATGTTAGCATTAACATTTAGTTAATGTTAACTTAATCCATGTTTTAGCTAACTACCTAGTCAGGGACGCGTAGCCTAAATGAAAAGATCGTTCAAGCAAATGACGATTCATACGTCGCTACCTAGTCGGTTGGTTGTTGACGATGACTGCTAACATTTTAAGACGAGAAAATGACAACTTGCCTCAACTAGGTGGTAACGTTAGCTAGATATATTCAGGTAACTAGCTAGTTGGCGAATAGCTGGAATCGGCTGTCTCTCCAGCTATGTGATGCACTAATTCATATGGAATTTAACGTCAGCTGGCTAACGGAGAGACGGCATAAATTGTCATTGATCCAGGTCAGTGATCATCGGAGTAAAGTTAACACAAATGGACGGAGTTCACGTTCAGTGGCTGTCTTGCCTAGCCTCAGCTACTTGTAGGCATGTTCGTATCGAGTTTTGTAGCTAGCTATGCTGAACAAAAGGCACCTAACATTGCTAATGATACCAAGAATGGAGAAGGTAAGTCTAGCGAGCTGAGTTAACCAGTCACCAACAATTTATTGATCGATGACCTTGCTAACGTTAGCTAGCTAACGTGGTTAAAGCTAGCCAGAAAGAAAGAATAGCAAGCTAGAAACCGAGATCGTTTCTGATTATCTGTTGTTGCAAGCTGTCTAACGTTAGTTTAAAAGATCAGCTCAAGGTCGGAAATAAGCGCGAACAAGTCAACTCGTAATTTTGCTCAACTTTATTAAGGTTACTAACGTGGCCTAACGATAACTTGCTAATGTAACGTGGGATACAGGGGGACGCTGTTATAGCTGTGTTGTTGGCTAACGTTAGCAGCAAACTCGCACCGGTCAGCTTAGCAGAGTTTAGCTAAACAAATGGTCATCGTGTCCCAAGTTAACATTAGGTAACCAACTATCACGTTTCCGACACACTGGGTAGCTGTGGTACAACAGACCTAGCCATCTCGCTAACTGCATTTTGTGTGTCTGGCAAGCTAGCTTCTGTTAAAGGGTGGAGTTTCAGGAGAAATGTGTCTTTTTGATGGAAGTTGCGTGGCTATGGTTACTTATCAAAGAGCAGCGTTAGATTGCTAACGTTTTGTCTATATTTTTGGGGTTTCCATTTACAATATACGCGAAACATGAATTAAGATGCATTTTAGGAAAGTGGATGTACGGTTTTGTACTCGTTTCCGGCAGCAGATGTACAGCTGTTTTGGAAAGAGGGCAGGGCGATACTGGGGTAGGTCGGGGGCACAAACTTAGCTAACGTTAAGGTATCCATCGGGTTTTGGCCGAATTCCGATTTAGAAAGGGCCGTTTTGAAAAGATCCACGTAGCTCTCCTTTTCTCGGCGGCGTTGGGCGGAGATCATCCAGCGAGCTTCCTCACTGCCCGGTATTCCGTGATCCACCATAGCCGTTTTTCAGGAGTAACTGTCTCAGGGTGGAGCAGGACTGCGCATGCGAAAAAGATGGGCGTGTGAGGTGGGCTAACGGCGGGTTGTGATCAGCCCGCTTCTCATTTATTTGCTGGATTAGAATCGGCGTGATGTCATTTACCGGCCATCGCGTCTCGTCGGGTGTGGGTGGAGCAGCCGATCTCAGTCCGTCGGTCACAAACGGACAGCATTTGTTGTTCCGCCTTACCGCAGAGGTGACCCTCATCTGGCAGCGAGAGGTTACCGCCCCCCCCGAACCCCTCTGCGCTCTTCCTTGCGCCGGTTGTCATGTGTATCTCTGCCCGTTGCTATGCGGCTGTTTGATGACGATCCGTTTTATTCTGACCATGCAGGAGTTCAGCTATTCCAGAGCGAATGTTTTTTTTAGCTGATGCAGCTGAAAAGAGGGGCTCTATGGAGAAGTGACGCGCATGTTCTATTCCTGTGTATTACCTGCTGCCCTGTTCTGTAGTGTTTTGTATTTATGTGATTCCTTACCGATAATGCTAGTCGTGGATATGAAGACACAACAGTTGTGCAGGTGAAAGGTCATCCAGGTTGGGATTCTCTGAAATAAATCAAATTTTTCCATAGAGTTACTATTGGCAGGGGCTTATCTCCTGAGTTTCGAGAGAGACCCCTGAAGGGGGTTTAAGATCGAGCTGCCCATGGCCTCTGCCTCAGCACTCCACAGCCTCACTAGTGATGCAGTGCTGAAATGTGCACACAATGCACGGCCGCTTTGATTGCCAAATTCTGAGATCTGCGCTTTGAATGCAGTCCAAATGAAGCATAACTCACTGGACCAAAGCAGGACCTTGCACGTGCAGTCCAGGGATCTGAAACGTGCCTTATTTCCATACCAGCAGATTAATGACCTGACCAGGGTGAACAGTGAGATTGTTTTGGTGCTGCTGGCTGTCTGTTTCCATGTTTACCCTTGAGTTTTTCATGCCACTGAACTGTTACTATGAATCTGTTTTTCACTATCTAATTTAGTTCTGCTGAATGGGTTTTGAAAGAGGTGTGGCCTTATGTGAAGTAGTATACTTTCATTTACACCTTCAAAGAAAGATGTTGAAGTCAGCAGTTTATTTGTACCAAATGCATGCAAGCATGCTATGCAGGATCTGAAGCAACTATTTAAATCCACTGTGAGGATTTGAGAGAGAGAGAGAGAGAGAGAGAGAGAGAGAGGAGGGGGCAAGAAAGAGAGAGACAGGTAAACGCAATTCACGGAGAGGTAGAGAGAGACAGAATTGGAGGTGAGGGAGTCCAGCAAGTCCAGTGCTTCAGTTGACATCACACCAGTGCATTTTCAGGGCCAAATGAATTCTGTGATACAGAGAAAATGAAGGGTTTAACGGAATCTGCGGTTTATTGTGGAATTTGGTAAATCGAAGGGTCACCGCCAATTCCCTCTGGGAGCTACCGCGAACATGTTGTAAATCCCGAATGCCCTGACAAAGCCATCTCTGCCCCACAGTTAGAGAAGTGAAGTGCAGGTCCTTGAGCAAGCGCTCCGTAACTTAGCAACAACTTTGCCCGATGCCATGATGCAGAGACGTCGACTTGGATGGTCGCAGCTTGTACGTGCGTAGCAAGCCAGGGAGTAACTTCAATCACGTCTGAAAGAATGTCCAAAGAAAGCAGTAAAGAAGCTCAGAAGTGCAGCCCTGTCAGTAAAATTCAGGGCAGATGAGAATCCGTTATTTTTTATTAATCGGGGGTTTACTATTCTGCAGTTTTTGCATGGGAACATTTAAATTTGCATCTTTAAGACTGCTGGAATAAACTGATGCAGTGTATTAGCTACAATACAGAACAATATTATTTCATTCCATTATTAATAGGAATTCTCAATTTAAGCACTTTGTTAAAATGTCAAGGTGAAAATTGTGTGTGCTCTTTTTTCTGTTTATTATCAAAAAGCTGAAATTCTGGACGTTTTTACAAGAAGGAGGCAGGAGGAAGAGAAGGTGTTATTTGGAATGTCATTTGAGACACTCAAAAAATGGTGTGACTCTACACAAAACCATGGAAAAGGCAGAAACGGTGACACCTGAAAACCCTGTTGGAATCTTAGCTAACAGTGCTGAAAAACATTACTAATCTGCAAGTTGGTTTTAACGTGACACCATTTTGAAACATTGTGTCCTCTCCCGTACTGATCTTGCCTATTATTTGCAAGCACAATTTGGTAATTTAGGGACAATATGGAGGTAAAATTACATCAGCCCGTAAGAAGTTTAATGCAAGAGTCCTGTTCTATTAACTCTATCGGTTTTAGACTAGCAATGTAAAAATTTAAATGTCACACTGTTTATTGCCCTCAGTGGGCTATCTTCACTGTAGCCAAGGGAAGTCACTTGTAAATCCAGATTTAGCGGGAGAAAAAAAGAGAGCAATTGGCATCAAATGTTTTAGTTTTCAAACTATTGACATTTGCCATTTGATAACCAGACACACATCACTGTGATTCAGATTAATTTTAGCCTTGAAATCCAGCAGCAAACTGGAATTATTCAGTCTGGTGTTACCACTGATTTGTGACTGTGTGGGAAACATTCATACATACAGTAAGATTCAGTACTATGTGGCAGCATTTAGCTGTTTTGGTGCACCTGCAGTTAAATGCATTTCTCAGAAAATGAGCAAAAAGCAGTCTGCAAATGCACACCCTGGAATAGCAAATGAAAGGGATCCTGGGATACCACAGCAGGAGGTACAGTGGAGGGTACAGGCTGGTACACTCGATCGAAGGCAGCATCTGAGGGCAAGTGAAAGCCCTGTGTGCGGATTGGGATACCCTTGACCACATGACTCAGCGCCTTTTTGAGGGGAGGGGGAAGTGCTTAGGGGAAGTGAACAAAAATGCCATCTTCAGCTCTGCCTTTTCAATCTGGCTACATGGTAGGTGTGTCTGCAGTGTGAGTGTATATGTGTCGTTCACTGTGTGTGTGCGTGCGTGCGTGCGTGTGTGTGTGTGTGAGTCCAAGTGTATATGACTGTCTCTGTTGTCAGTGTTTGTATGTGATTTTATATCTGAGAGATACTGAGAGAGTGATTGAGTGACTGAGTATGTTGTCACGTTACTGAGCCCTTGTGACATGTAGAACAGGTGAAATGTTTAAAAATGTCTAAAGCGTTTAATAAAGTAATTATGTAAGTCCTTTATGATGCAGCGAATTGTGCTGTGCTTCATAACTGAAAAGAGACTGGTCAGTTATGCTATAGTGGTTGTGATACCTGCTGAATCACTCCTCCTTTCTCCCCTCACTGGAAACACTCCTGTACCACCCTGAACCCCCACCCAGGGGCTGTGTCACCTGGTGATCAGTGCTGTCCAATCAGAGCTCCGACAGCCGTGATCATGTGGTCCCCCTGGCACCTCAGAGGAGGGCTCCATTTACCATCTGTCTCACAGTCCACAGGAATCTGAGTGGATGAGCTTTCTGCCGCATCTCTGAGGGCTCAGGCCTCCATCACACCTGGAGGATGTGCTTATTAATCGGAGATCTGTTTTAAGCAAGTGTTTGCAATCTTCAGCTTAGTGAGATTTGTCACTAAGTTCAGTAAAATGACCTTTAGTGTCTGTTTCCGTGGTAACATCGGTGTAGTTTCTTAATAGTAAACTATTCTTAAAGGTAAATAATTTGCAAAGAGGCGGTTGAACTTTAGAAAGGCTTGTAGGTTTAACTCATGCAAGAATCTAGTTGATACAAGTACAGTGCACATTGAGAGACAACAGTTGTATTTACCAGGGATTTAGATGACAAACATTTCAGACCATCAGTTAGTTTGTGGCTGAGAAGGGCATTTATCATTGTTAATGGAGGATGGAATTTTTGTTTGGTTTATACATTTTGATTGGATTTTGCTTATAAAGATGCACCAGTCACTTGAGTCAACACTGATCGGGAGATAAAAAATGACTACCAAAACAGAAACAAATGTGGCCAGCTTTATAGTGTATAATAGTCTCCCCATCAGAAGAAGCCTAACTGGTTTCAAAAGACTGATGAACGAGAAACTACATTTATTTTAAAAAAGAAGGTGTTTATTTCTGCAGATACATTTCAACCTGACACTGCTGCATTTATTTAACAAAATTAAGTATTTCTAGAAAGTAATAGGCCTGTTTAAAGCCTAGGCTTCTCTATGTGAGTCTTCATAATTACCATAATGTGCATTTTGCCACGTTAGCCAAGTCTCATAATTCTTCACTAAGGTTAATGTTTAAGTAGCTAACCAGGTTTGCTGGCTGCCACATTGATGTTAGCTCCTAACAATAACTGTACACTTTGTATTCATGGCTGACTTGCCAAATATCTCAGTGTGATGGCTAACGAGAGAGCAGTCAGCGAAATAATGTAAAATTACTGCTACCAGATAGATAATGTGAAAAAAAAACTTTGCACAAGTAACTCAGATTATCCATTCTTCCCTGATGTATTTAGCTAACTAGGTGCTTTAAAGTTCTTCTCTACGTATAAAGCTTAGAGTCTAGATGAAAGAGTTTTGCCCACTTAAATAAATTGGTCTGCACAGCACAGCAGTGTCTTTCTGAACTGTGAACAGACACTGCATTCTCTTCCCGTGGATGGATTGATACCAGCTATAAATTATGTTAAACTGTCTACCATAGCAACAATATATAGATGCAATTAAATGCGCAGTATGCCTGTGCAAGCTGAAAAGCTTGAATGGGAAAGAAAAGCCACACCTCTCTTATGGTGTCATCCAGTAAATTAGTAATGTTTTACAGTCCCCTTTATTTTGAGTGCTCCTGGGGGGGCACTCAATTAATCTACAGATTGGTTACATCCCTTGTGTTTTCCATGTTGGTGGTGGCCTGGGAAGGTTTGTAAATGTCTATATGTATGACCCAGATTGAATGTGTCTTGAGAGGATGAGTGAGTGAGTGAATTTGTCTCAGCAGCAAGTGAGTGTGTGAAGAGTGAATGTTGTCAGGAGTGAGAGAGAGAGTGTGTGAGTGAATGTTGTCAGTAGTGAGTGAACAAACGCTTTCAGGAATCATTGGCTTGTGAAAAAAGAGATTTCTGGACATGCCTTTTAACCCAGGTCAGCATAGTATTTTGGACACATTTGGACATAATTGTAAATGTACTGGAGTTTAGCCCAATCAAGATGCACTCTGGAAAGCCTGGGAAGTCAGGCTTAAGCTATTTGGGTGTGGCCAGAGATCCAATGTCATATGTAGTTGATGGCTGTAGAGTGCAATGAATGTGAAGGGCAGAGTGCATTCTGAGTCCATACTGGGCATATCTTTGGGCCTGTAGTGATGACTTTGAAGCACACCTGGCATTGTAAACAGTGAGTGCCACATCTGAGGTAAATCAAGTGTCTAAAGATTCCCTCACTAACAAAGGATCAGAACAATAAACCTTTTTTTTTTTCTTTTTTCAGAAACGCATAACATAAGCAAAAATTTTCTCTAACATTTGTTATGTGTAGTTATTTCAGTCCTCATCAAGATAACATGTCATAATGCAGTTTAAAAATAAATTTGTTTTAGTGTCATAAATAGTACTTTGTACAAAAGTACAACAAAATATATTGAAGTTTTGATAAATAAGAGTCAAATGTATAAAAATACAAAAAAGTTCAAAAAAAAAAAAAAAAAAAAATATATATATATATATATATATATATCATGCCATCTTAAACTATGCAGTAAACTGGTACAGTGACCTAGAGTCAATGCTGCTGTTGAATGCATCTGATACTACATGACTGTCTGCAACGAGGACTTGCGACTTTGGGATTTCACACTACACGTTTGAAAGAGAAGCTAGATAACTTTGTTTGGCTACCAAGCCATGTTAGATACTTGTTCAGCTCATGTTTATTTATGTGTCCCCTCTGGTTTAATAATTTCCAATGCACCGACTGTAACTACAGACATGCGAGTCGCAGATATATTTACCATTGCTTCATTTAGGTAGAATAAGTTAAACACTATAGTTTAACCGCTCATTAACGTTAGCGGTCTTCTACTGATAAACATGGCATTAGCTAGCTTTGTGGGTAACCTAATTTAGCAATGGACAGCGCTATAAGCTGCTGTAAGCGATGTTGCCAGAGAATTTTTAAAAGTGACGAGGCAGAAATGATAGGACCGTCGTTTGTTTACTCGCTAGAACTGCCACACTGTTTCATAAATAAACCTACAATCAAATCTGTCAACCGCTTAGCCTACACCACTCAACTACCATAACGTTAAACGTAATTTTGATGTTTGACTGACGGTACCGGCTTTCACATTACTGCAGCAAAACCAGGCATGGCTGACATGAACGTTGTCAGGCTTATTTAGGCTAAGAGGAGAAGTGATGGGGGATATTTATTATTATTTATGTAATGTATTTCACGTGACAATTATCAATTTACCGTGAACACAGATGATCTCCATTGTGGGCTACTCTGCTTGACTCTGCTTGGGTCAGCTGATTGTTGTGATTTGTGGCGTTCCAAACTCATGTGTTGCCAACATTGGAGTTGCAGTGTGCCCTCTGTTTGACAAACTATGCAAGGATAACACTCATAGCATGGTTGAAGGATCCATCTTCCATCTGTTTCTTTTTTAATTGTCATTTATCGCCCATTATAAACACCGTAACCGATTTAACTGCAATTAGCTCATATCGGCCGATAACGTCAGCACGTCGATTTACTGGTAGGGCTCTACTCTGGAGCAGGCCTCTCTGCTGCCAGTATGACTGTCACCAGAGTAAGTCCACGTGTTGGGAAAGAACCAGCTAAAACAGTTGTTGATGGAGTTTATGTTGCTGTCACCTGCTGTTGACTGGGTTTCTGAAGGGCGGAGCAGCCTGTGTTGCAATAAAATGAGGTGAAATCATAGTGAAGGCAGGGCGCTTGCTGCTGTTTCTGCACTGACAGCTCCTGTCAGGCTCAGCCAGCCAACGGCGTTCTCTTTATTCGTGTATTAAATGTGAGACTTCCACATGGACACATGCGGTTCGTGGTGTATTTATGGGCTGGATGTGGGTGCTGACACTTTAGTATGATGGGTTGTGTTCTTTTTCCACTGGTAACGAGCATTTTGAAAATTCTCTTAAAACGTTAAAATGTTTTTCTTTGGCTCCCTGAACTCACTCAATAAAACATGAAGTCAGTCACGAGTTCAGTTTCCTGGTAAATAGATTTGTATTCTGTCTGTATTTTGGCAAGATGGTTGTCAGCATGTTTCTGGAGCTGTTTGGGTGGGGTTGTATGGAGGTGAGTGGTGATATGGAGGAGCATTTACTGTGTACACTCCTGAAAGGGGCCAGATCGCAGAGCTGCTACTTGGGGAAACTTGTCTCTGTATTCACACACACACGCATGCGTCGCCTTTCCTATGCTAATAGCACAAGGCTGCGTAAATGAATCTTCAAACAGTTCTGCATAGAGCTTAACTCTGAGTGCACAGCATGCAGCATACTGATGATGTCATAGCCGAGAAGGCAGCACTGATAAGCGTGCTGGATTTAGCATTAAGCGCAGTGTTGATGAGAAGAGACACTTTCGGTGAGGATTTTGGTGTCGAGGGGCTTCGGTTGGATTTGAGACTAGCACCCCCACCCCTTCTTCAGAAAGGAGCTCTTCTTAAACCTGTGTACATAAATAAAAGATGACGTTCGAACTGGCAGTGGGTGGGAAAGCACAGCCCTAGGAAAAGCGCTCTGCGGTCTTCCGGGGCATCACTCGCTCCCCCTCACAGGTTGAGCTAAAGATGTCAGCAGTGAATGTGTCTCTCTCCCCTCTCTTGCAGATGAACTGAAGGCCCTCCCAGTGAATGCATCTGGAGTTTGTGTGAGACGAGGATTCCTGGTGACCATTTGGCTGAAGCTCCCGAGTGTCTCCTGCCGCTGCTGACAGCTTCACCTGAGCCTGCGTTACCATGGTGCTGTCCCAGAGACAGCGGGACGAGCTGTGAGTGAAACCGCCCCTCTCTTCGCAGGGCCAGCACAGAGAGCTCGCTGTGGCCGCACAGGTTTTGGGGATCTCACCGATTACTCAGCACAGGGCAGTACAGGCTTTGACTGTCTCAGTACACGGAGCAGACGGCTCAGTGTGTCATCAGGCACGAGGAGTGAAGGCAGTCAGATTGGATGCCTGTTCTGTCCTGTCATGGGTGTCATGGCTGTGCTTTTTATCTTTTAGTGAAGCTGACACGAAGGAGCCAGCCGTGTGTGTGTCATCTGTCAAATCAGACCCACAGGGAGGTGCGGCTGCAGTCTGATCATACGTGATTGGATGTGATTTAGAGGGTAGATGCCTCACTGGCAGAACAGAGCAGAGTTTGTAGATGTGCAGCATTCTGAAGCCGTCGGTAGGCTGTGTGATTCCGGCACTGTAAACCCAGCGACTGTGGCTAGCTGATTTTAGCATCATCCAGCCCAGTTACAAGAAAAATACTGAGCACGGATATTCTCTCATGACCAGATATTCACCTCCTGTGTTCCCTCCACTCTTGCAGCAGGTTCTGGGTGTTAACAGGAACAGGAGATTCCAGTGCTGTCTGTTCCTGTGCTAACTATAATGTTCAATTTCAGACCACGGCCCTTCAGGAATGGCCGCAACAAACCAGCAGCTCTGCAGCCTGCAGAGACAGAAATGCCAGAGTGGAATGCAGAGTTGCATATCTGCTCCGTTTATAGAAAATCTGTCCTGTTAGTTTCTTCATTACCGGCAGGAACACATGGGCTTGTCGAAGTGAGCACTGTCACAAATAATGTGACAAAGGGGTGGGGCCTAAGACTGGTGTTTTCAGCCCACTGTTTTACCTTACTAGACAGCATCTCATCTAGACACTCGTCAGCTTTCAGAAAACTCTCACGTTAATTTTTTGAATAGGACCAAAGGTAAGTTGTGTCGTTTCCCACAGAGGAGAGTATCAGAGTTCACGTGTCCCTGCAGGACACAGTGAGAAAGTAACAGCACAGAGGTCAGGGAGTGAACTGTGGGTTAATGGAGGTCTCTGGAGTAGATTGCAAGTGTGTGGAGGCTGGGGTCTGAATCATGAATGAGTGTAGGTCAGTGAATGAATCGCAAGTGAGTGGAGGGCAGGGACTGAATCACGTGTGAGGGGAAAGCAGGGAAGAAATGTGTATCTAGCGTGTGATCGATGAAGACCACTGGCACATAAGGACACCGCAGTCATGTAGTTGGCAGAACCACAAGGCTCATACACGCAGTCACGGTTTAAGGCACAACCGCAACATTCTTACATGTGGTCGGGTGCTTTCGGCACAGTCATGAAATGCTTAAGACAGGTAGCTACAGTAGTTGGTAAACTTATAATTGCCCTCTCCTGGATTGAAACTTTACCAGGTTTCTGTCAGGCGGTTTCACTTTCTCTAATGATTGCCCGACTGCTCTCCCTTCCTGTGGGTGTCAGCCATTCAGAAAATTCAAGCCGTGCCCATTTTTCAGGAACATTTTGGTGAAACACTGTGGCAGTTGCTGAGAAGGTTGTGCACCAAACACAGACACAGACTGCAGGAGCTCTAGCTGCCAGCACCAGGCTATATACATTTTATAGGTTAGGCCAGGTGAACAGTGCCAGGCTGTATGTACATTTTATAGGCAAGACCAGCTGAATAGTACTACCAATTCAGTGCCTGTTACACTTGTCAGTCAGCAGTGAATTACTTGTGCATGGAACCTTTTTAATTCTATTTTGAGATGCCTGTCGGTTACCCAGTCCCAGCAGTGCTTACCACTCAGTGGAAGTGTTGGGCACTACAGGCAGGAGGTTTGAGGGAGTTACATAAGCAGTGTTATCCACAGGGCCTCAGCCCTTTATCTGTACTGCAGTTGTATATGGAGCATTCATCAGACTGAAATGAACCTACAGTGGAACCTGCAGCATTGGGATGCACAGATAATGTGTAGGTTCTGACTCACTGATCCTGCAGGGGCGTGACTCAATGCAGTAAGGGCGCTGACCTCTCAATATGCAGGTATCCTGGTATTAAGCTATGGTTTATAATGAATAATTCATAAAATCATAAATTCATAAATCATAAAATCAGTATTCAAGGGGTAGATGTGATTAACCCATCTGAGATGGAATGTGAACACTTAAAAAAGTCCAGATGACTCCATTGCATGAATAAGAAGTCTCCCGGGTAGAATGATTTGGTAGTCTGATAGAGCTTGTTAGTAAAAGCCATGTTTCTGGCTCTGTGTGTAAGTGGTGGGTGCTGATGAGTTTGCGTGTTTAGTGTGTTGAAGAGCCACACATTCTGGGCTCAGCTGCAGCTGTGCAGCACTACCCTCCACCTCGTCGAGGGGGGGGTGTGAGTGAAAGGAATAGCCAGGCCCCTGGCCTCTGGTGTCAGAAGCCCTGCAGATTGTGTGTGAAAGGGTAAACTGGCATTGCACAAGGCGACATGGGGGAACCTGGGGGAAAGCAGTGTTAAAGTAGGCCCCACGGTCCAAAGGAAACCAGGGCCTCACAGAGGAAGTGACATCACCACCTCACCGCTCGTGTTTATGACCATTTTCTGTGTCTGCTTGCGACGTCTTATATTTTTTAAGAGGGAGAGATGAGTGTGTGTACATGTTCAAGGTGGGTGTATGTGGTGTGTGTCTCAATTCAAATCAGTTAAAATTTGCTTCATTGACAATATTTACACAATGTATTTCACGCCAAAGTGCATACACACACACACATTATATATATATATATATCTGATACCCTACGTGTAAAAGAGAAAAAGAAGCAAATAAATTAGAGATGAGGTGAGATGATGATTTAAGTAGGCTTGGACTGCGTGGTAGTAGCCAGGGTTACTGTAGTAGCTGCTGTGCAGCTGTCAGTCTGTCACAAGTGGTAACCTGCACATAACCTTCAAGGAACTTTGGCTAACCTGCACGTAACCCTCAGGGAACCTTGGCTAACCTGCACGTAACCCTCAGAGAACCTTGGTTAACCTGCGCATAACCATCCTCAGAGAACCTTGCCCATTTTTCTTTCAGCTTGTGGTCCGAGTACAGTTAGTGGTTCTCAACCTTATGTTACAAGTCGAAGACAAACACAAACTTTACCATCTTCAGAACTTCAGCCAGCAAAGTAGCTAGCATGGTATGTCATATTTCATTCATTTGGCAGAGGATCTTAATATTTCATCATTTCCTCCCATTTTGGGCCCTGTTGCCTGCATTTGGCAGGCCCTCGTGGCTACACTCACGCTCCATCAAATCTCCATCCCCTGCTTTCATTCAGGGAGCCACACAGCATAATCTCCCACTGCTGGGTGACTGTCACTTATAATTATTTTCCTTATCTTTGCAGGTTCCGTAATTTCATTTTTTTGTAATTATTTTGAGTAGATTGAATAGGAGCAAGCCTGAGAGAGAATTGCGAAGAGCCAAATCAGCTAATTATGTGAAGACCAGCTATTAAAAATAAGAATCCTTGTCAGTCATATGTAAGATGGATTGTTTCAGCGTGTGTGTTTAAAGCAGAGCCGTGTGTCTCGGTCCTGCTCCTTTGTGCTGCCTGAGCCTGCAGCCGCACACTGCAGCTGTTTTCAGTGTGAGACAAGTGCAATCAGACTCCTGATCAAGGGAACTCATTAAGGCCTTTTTTTCCCCCTCTTACAGAAACCGAGCAATAGCCGACTATCTCCGCTCCAATGGCTATGAAGAGGCATATTCGGTTTTCAAGAAGGAGGCAGAGTTAGACATGGTGAGTTGCAGAGAAATGTGCTTCCACTGAGTGTCCTTTGGTCTGCATCTGCATCTATACTGGCAGAGAGGACATGCTGCAGTCCTCTGCTCCAAGTTACAGAGAGAGCCAGAATTGGCTTCGTATCTAGCAAATATGGTTGAGACTGGATTGAAGTGGCTAGCTATCTTGCTAATTATCACTAATTATATTCAGCCAGTGCAATCCATTTGTATCTGTACTTGATAGCTAACAGAAGATACCCAGTGAGTTAAAAACGGGCTGCATTTGCTTGGCATCTTGGTTTAACTAGCTAGCTAGATAATAACATATAAAAATATACTGCATCCTTCTTATATGCAGATTCATGTACATTTTATTTGTTGTATTGAGCCTTGATTAATTCACATTTGTAAATACCCATTGGTAAGCAATATTGCTAGCATTCTTTGTTGCACTTGATCTGTTCAAAATTAATGTCTTCACAAAAGCACACATACCAAAATGGCAAGAAGCTCACATGTGTTCAGCCAGTAAGAGGAATTGCTAAAAAGTCTGCTATTATTTTGGGCCACAATACCTTACAAATTGAAGTGTCATATTCCAAAACAGTGCTCCCAGTGTGCTGTATTTATTATGGGTCAGTATTTGTAAACTGATATAAGCAAATTGAGACTAATGTGGGTGTGGGTGCATGGCCCTGAAGGTTTACTTTAGTAAAACCAGATTTATCAGTTTTGTAGAACCTTTTACTGTAGCAGTAGCCAGCAGCCAGGCTGAGGTTCATGCTGTGGTGTGCCATGCTGTGTGCAGGGAGGAAAGCTTCCCCTGTGTGTGTATGTGTGTGTGGTGCTTCATTCTCTAACTCATTTTCCCCAGAATGAAGAACTGGATAAGAAATACGCGGGGCTTCTAGAGAAGAAATGGACCTCAGTCATCAGGTTACAGAAGAAGGTGTGTAACTTTATATAATCTTACAGAAGACGTGCAGTTTTAGTCAGATTAGTGTGTAAATTACTCAGATAACATGTGTGTGTTTCTACTCAGATTACCTGAGGTGTACAAAGTCAGTCAGATTACAGGTGTGTAGTTTTAGATTTCAGAGGATGGTTTGCAGTTTTGCCCCAGTGTTTTTTTTTTTTATTATTGTTAGAATCGCTTCTGTCACTAAATGAACTGATTGTGTGATCAGTGTGGAGTCCTTCAGGGTGGGAGCTGGGTATCTGGTTCCTGCTGGTGTCTTAGTAATGGAAGTGCTTTTTTCAGGTTATGGAATTAGAATCAAAGTTAAATGAAGCGAAAGAAGAGATCACTTTAGGAGGGCCAATTGGACAGAAGCGAGACCCCAAAGAGTGGATCCCCCGTCCCCCAGAGAAGTACGCCCTGAGCGGCCACCGGAGCCCTGTCACCCGGGTCATCTTCCACCCTGTGTTCAGCGTCATGGTGTCTGCCTCGGAGGATGCCACAATAAAGGCAAGTGGCTGACAGTCTGTCTGTGTATGTCTGTCAATGTCTCTCTCTCTCTCTCTCTCTCTCTCTCTCTCTCTCTCTCTCTCTCTCTCTGTGTGTGTGTGTGAATCTGTATTTACTGTTGATATTTCTTTGTCTCTCTCCCTGTAACAGATTGTGAGATATTTGTGTGTGTGTTTGTGTGTGTTGCAGACACCCCCACCCCTGGTCACAGCTAGAACTCAGGTTGTGTCTCTGTTTGTGGGCTCCTGTGGCCACAGATTTCTAAAGATATATTTACATATACACATATATATGTATACACACACATAACAAATACAAAGGAAACAAAGGGGGAAAATGGTAGTTACTCACTCTTCCTCAGGCTACAGCAGGCTGAAACATACCGCACCAATACTGGGGCTGTTGGTCCTTCCCGTGGAAGGATTTTCTGTGTTTTATTTGACATCTGATGTAAATTATTCATCATTTGGGAAGAGTATTTGGAAATGCACATTTCTTATTTTTAATATTTTTCACAGTAAAGGAGTAAATCCCTCTGTTTCTGCCTCACCTGTCTGCACAGGGACCACATGTCCACTTCTCTTTTGGTACCTTTTTCAGCTGCCAGGGTGTGGTCACTGAGCCTGTACTTGGTCAGGATCTGTGTCTGCTTTGTGTCTCTGACCCTGTGTAATCCCCGTTTAGGGCCCGATGGCAGTTAAGTTTATTTTGTGTTTTGGGTTCATTGTCCCGATGTTACAGATTTGACATTTCTGTTTGCTTTATAATTTGGGTTACTCCAATTTGTTGCTGGTTTGCAGCGCTGTTCTGAAACCTGTGTGTGTTGCTGCTGTTGGGCTAGTTTCAAAGCCACCTGGCTCTTTTCTCGGCTCAACTCTTGGGTTTGAAGTGCCTTAAAGTGCAGTGACTTACGAGGGCTTGATTTTAGGTAATAAATATCCAGAAAGGATATTTATTATCAATGAAACAAGCCTAATTCTGTTCTGTAGGCATGCGTTGGTCTCTTCCTTTTAGGCCAAGATATTGGTAACTTAGAATGTGCTGTGGGGTGGTGTTCCCTAGAATGAAGAATCTGCTGTGTTGAGATGTGGATCTTGGGTTTGATTTTTATTTATTTTTATTTATTTTTTTGGAAGATTTTTTAAATCTACTGTAAATGCCCAGCTCTTACAGTCTCCAGCAGATCCAGGTTTTGCTGCAGTCCTTCTGCTGTAGGTGACAGCAGCACCAGGTCATCTGCACAGAGCAGAAGTTTGACTCCTGTGGTGTTTGGGGTGAGGCCGGAGGCTGCAGATTCAACAACACTGCAGACTCACTGATGTAGATGTTGAACAATGCTGGAGTCATCCTGCAGCCCTGCCTTGCCCCACACCCTTCAGTGAGGAATTCTGTTCTTTTCTTGCCAAGTTTTATTCCACATCTGTTACTCGCAGATTTTATAGGTTAAGCTCTCATGGCAAATACAATCAAATGCTTTCTTAAAATCAATGATGCATGCAAATGTTGTTACCTTATTTTTTGGTGAACATGCTAACTTATCAGGGTGTGTAGGGTGCAGATATGGTCAGTAGTTCGGTGATGTGGTAAATCCAGTCTGACTCTGTAAGGAGGGCCTGTATTCGGGCTTTGAGAATATAGCAGAAAACCTTCCCCTGGTAATTATAGGGGTCAAATTTATCTCTACTCATATATTGGGGATATAAGCACTTGCATCCAGATTTCAGGGAAGCGGCCAGTTTGTAGAACCAGGCTGAATAATTTCAGTAAGGTCCTCTGCAGCTCGGGAGTGCTGTGATTACGGTAGTAAAGTTTGTCTATAGCCTGAGCAAGTATCCTCTGTCTCCAGGTGTGGGACTATGAGACGGGGGACTTCGAGCGCACGCTGAAGGGCCACACGGACTCTGTGCAGGACATTTCCTTCGACCAGACCGGCAAGCTGCTGGCCTCCTGCTCCGCTGACATGACCATCAAGCTCTGGGACTTCCAGGGGTTCGAGTGCATCAGGACCATGCATGGTGAGCACCAGACCACGAACGGTCAGGACGAGAGGAAAGGACCTCCGCGCAGGGAACGGGAGATAACTATGTACGGTCAGGGCAGGATTGCAGGGTACCAGAGAGGACCGCAGTACCAGCTACCGGACAGGACCGCATACAGTCACCGAGAGAATAGGGCGTGAAGGGGAGGAGTTGCACCAGAAGGCTGTAATTGTTGGGGAAATGAGTGTGTCCTGGGCAGGGGCAGATTTGCCCATTATCTCTTTGTGTGAATGTTGTGCGGAGAGGGAGAGCGGTATTCTGTAATACTCAGCCGCAGCACCCAGCTCTGCCTGCCTGTTTAATCTGCACACTGAGGCTGCCTTCATTACTACACCACATTGCCTGACGCTCCGGGCGTGTGAAACGTGGCTTTTCGGCTCTGCCTCGGTGCAGAGGGCGGGGTCGGGAGCCGTGGCTGGGAGCTTTCCGAACGTGAGTGCCTGCGTGAAATGGCAATCACCCGGCAGATCACTGCAGCGTGTCTAACAGCACGTGTGACGGTGCCCCCAGGCCCCGGCCACACAGCGGGGCTCTCACACGATGCGCTGCTTCCCTGTCTCCAGCACGGAGGAGCTCAGTCAGAGAGTAACACTAACACTGATTTAATGCAGTCTCACCCAGTCTCAGATAACCAGCATTTTATACACTCTCAGTCAAAGGGACATTCTGCTGTAAGAGACCAGCAGCACATGAGACACCACACACACACACACACACACACACACACACACACACACACACACACACCCACACACTCATACTCCCTCAAAAGCACACACACACACACACACACACACACTCATACTCCCTCAAAAGCGCGTGCGCACACACACACACACACACGAACACACTTAGACATGCTCTCACACACAGTCACACACGCGGATGCTTTCCTGGTGGGGGGGGGGCTCCGTATTGGTAGAGGATTATGAGATTTGGAGAGCAGTTTAATTATCCTCCCCAAGACGAGAAGTGGAGTCTGCCCCCCTCAGCCTGCCTGCCAGTCTCCATGCTCTTCCTCACATGTTCAGCTGTGTAATTAGTTTCTCTCAGAACAAAGCAGCCCCAGGCTAATTGGTCCTCTCCCTCTCTTTGACTCCCTAATTTATTTAAACCCCGTTTTCACACGTTCAGACAGAGGCACTGGTTATGGAGAAGCCCTGTGCAGGCAGGGTGATGAGGAAGGTGTTAATGTGGTCTGGGCGTCTGTGCGTGTAAGCATTTATTAAAGGCTTTGTTACACCCCAGTTTAACACGCTGTCTTTAAAATGGTGGATTCTGTGATTCCCTGTGAATGAAGACTTCAGTTGAATCCTCTTTGTGTGTTTTAGGACACGACCACAACGTGTCGTCTGTCGCGATCATGCCCAATGGAGACCACATTGTGTCTGCTTCCCGAGACAAAACCATTAAGATGTGGGAGGTAGCAACGGGGTGAGTATCTGTAACTCTCTGGGATTGAGTTAACTGGCTGTTGCTCGGGGCACGGCAGGGTTCATATTGGGGTAGGTAGTGGGTTACATTTTGGGGTGTGTATTGGGTTGGTTATTGGGGTGTATAGTGAGGCTCATATTTGGGTGTGTAGCGAGTTAGGTATTGGGGTGTATAGTGGGGCTCATATTGGGATATGTAGTGGGACACGTTTTGGGGTGTATAATGGGTTGGCTGTTGGGGTGTGTTGCAGGGTTCATATTGCAGTGTATAGTGGGTGGGTATTGGGGTGCATAGAAGAGTTCATGTTGGGGTATGTGGAGTACGAAGCAGTAGGTTTCTCAAGTTGACTCCTACATTCTTCACACTGATGAGCAGTGTGAGAGCAGCACAGGGGTAGTGCTGTCTGACCGCGGCTCGCCCGCCCCACAGGTACTGCGTGAAGACCTTCACGGGCCACCGAGAGTGGGTGCGCATGGTGCGGCCCAATCAGGACGGCTCCCTGATCGCCAGCAGCTCCAACGACCAGACGGTGCGGGTGTGGGTGGTGGCCTCCAAAGAGTGCAAGGCGGAGCTGCGGGAGCACGAGCACGTGGTGGAGTGCATCTCCTGGGCCCCCGAGAGCTCCTACCCCACCGTCCTGGAGGCCACAGGCTCCGAGGTCAGGCCACCGCGTCGCTCTCACTGCCTGCAACACGCTGCGAGCGCGTGAGAATGTGTGCGGATGAAGCCGAGCTCGGCACATCCTAGCCGCTGAGCCTGATATGAGGAGGGCAGCAGAGGCCCAGCACTCACCCCACCCCATTTCCGCTCTCTCTGACAGATGAAGAAGAGCGGGAAGCCCGGGCCCTTCCTCCTCTCGGGCTCCAGAGACAAAACCATCAAGATGTGGGACGTCAGCACCGGCATGTGCCTTATGACACTGGTGAGTGTGTGCGTGTGTCAATTAGTGGGAGATCTGACCGGTGTGTGTGGGTCTCTCTCAAGGTGGCCATGATAACTGGCTGTATCTCTCTTAGGTTGGCCATGATAACTGACTGTATCTCTCTGGTTTGGCCATGATAACTGACTGTATCTCTCTTAGGTTGGCCATGATAACTGACTGTATCTCTCTTAGGTTGGCCATGATAACTGGCTGTATCTCTCTTAGGTTAGCCATGATAACTGTATGCGTGTGTCTCTCTTAGGTTGGCCATGCTAACTGGCTGTGTTTCTTTCAGGTTGGCCATGATAACTGGGTGCGGGGCGTGATGTTTCATCCGGGAGGCAGGTTTGTGGTGAGCTGTGCTGATGACAAGACCCTGCGCATCTGGGACTACAAGAACAAGCGCTGCATGAAGACCCTGTGTGCCCACGAGCACTTCGTCACCTCTCTGGGTGAGTGTGCAGCCCCTGCTCGGCCAGAGGCCGCGGCACAAGGTTCTGACACCGGGACAGCATCCCTGCTGATGCTGCAGGCAGCTGGGGGATGGCTCCTCCCTCTGAAGGTGGGGCTTTGGGGAGTATCAAGGCTGGGGAGCTCTTGGGAGACGCTAGCTGGCTGTCCTGGCTCCTCTTAGACGATCCTTAAAACCACCTTCAGAAAGGCAGCGCTGCACATACCATTTCTGTTTGGTGCTGTTTGGTGTGTTTTCCCTTTGTCCTCATTTTTTCCTCATGGCTCTTTTTCGGGTTTGATGTGTGACACAGTACCATGACATTCCTGTGTTAGTGATGGGGTTTCCCTGGCTGATAATGCCTCACTTCTCTCCCTGCAGATTTCCACAGGGTGGCGCCGTATGTTGTGACTGGCAGCGTAGATCAGACTGTAAAAGTTTGGGAGTGTCGCTGATCATCCCAGCAGGACCACGCCCACCCCGCCCCACCCCGCCCTGCCCTGCCAGACACTCTTGGCCCATGGTTACACCCATCGAGCTCTGTTTAAATAACTATTGTCCTTTTATGTAAATTATTCTGGATGTAGATTGAGCTATTAAATGTTACACAAAAAGTATTCTTGCATGGTGAATCCAAAATTGTATACTGTAAATGTACATAACGTTGTGTAGGAGTACCATAGGGTTAACCCAGCCTACCTGCTGAAGGCCCGTATTGATCATGCTGATACCGGGAATTCATGCGGGGCACTAAACTTAATGACCGTGTCTTTCTCACGTGTTCCATTACTCTGTCTATATTTTCATTTAGCTTTCTTTTCTCTCTGTTGTGGTGTGTTGGTGCCTCAGGTTGAGGAGAGCACAGCTGTATGAAAGGGGGCTGGTTACTGGGGTGTTCTGTGGCTCCAAAGTGCACGGACTGTGGACCTTTGCGTCAGGCTGTTATCGGGATGGTCTTTAGCTGCAGAGCACCCTGACTGTGGATTGTGTCAAGCTGTTAACTGGCTGCTCTGTAGCTGTGGAGCGTCCTGGCTGTGGGCTGTGTGTCGGGCTGTTATTGGAGGATGCTGCCCCCTGTCTGTGTGGCCCTGCATAGCACTCGGACACTGCCCCCTGACTCCACGGTGCTTCGGGCTCCCTCCTTCCTGCTGCTCCTGCGGTCTCCAGTGCTCTCACAGGGTCCTGTTGTAGAGGACTAGATCTTGTCCCTGCATCTGGGCCTAGTCCCTTCTGGTGACACCAGGTCCTGGTCAGCGTGCTGAGGGGTGTGGCCAGAGCTGGGGAGAATGACAGTCTCCCCTTGAGTTGTATGTCAGGGGATGCAAAGATCCCTCCCCAAAGAGAAGGAAGAGAATGCGTTCACATTTGTACTTTTGGAAGCGAAAAGCCAGAGGAGCTGAAGGGGAACGTTTAAGCCAGGAAGGGAATGTTCGATGCAGGGGGCCTCTCCCCACATGGGACCTGTTTGTCTCCACTAAATCCTGTCCCCACGTCTTTGGTCAGGTCTGACCGAGGAATTAGAAGAGTTACAAAAGTAATGAATGTGTGTGGTTATAGTGTAGCCTGTGACACTCAAAATGCTGCTCATCTTGTTTGAACTTAACATCTGCAGCTGTCAAGCTTTAGAGAGCAGATCTTTGTAGCTGTTAATGAAGGCCTCCCTCCTGTGGTCACAGCACAGTTCTGTTTGCACACAGGTTGGTTTCTGTAGTCTGCACGATTGAAGAAGAGCTGTGGCTTAGCCTTTTGTTAGGGGATTATGGGACTGTGGTAGACTGGGCTAGAGGAAGGAGGGTGCCCCCTGGTGGACATCTCCAGGGCCTCCTGTAGAGTAACTTGCTGTTTGAAGAGGACAGAGCCAGACTTCATCAATCAGTATGTGAGATTCCTTTCCTGTTCTGTCTGTGCTGCTGAGGTGGGCTCGTCTGAGCCCCGTGGAGACTGTCGCATGGCCCGAAGGCCAGCCAGAGAGGCCTGCACTGAGGTGAAAGGGGATTGCTTTTCGCTCAGTGTCGTGTTGTGCAAAGTGTTCTGTATCCTGTAAACTCATGAACGTTAAGCCAAAAACAAAAAAAAACATCAGGCGTGGAGGAGGTTCCATTCCCCAATGTTTCCCCAGAGAGGTCTGCAGCGTACCCATCAGCTCTCACTGGAGGCCTGAGTTATGGCCTGGGCCTTGGGCTGCCCACTGGGGCAGAGGTGGAGGCCTGACTGGGAATCTCCCTCCCTGAAAGTGAATCTTTGAATCCTTACACGCTGGTCTTAATCCTCGTGATGAAAGGTGCCCTGAGAGAAAGCCACTCATTTCAAAGCCATCTCTGTGCCGTATCGGGACAGAGAGACAGGTGCCGCGCCGAGTCCTCCAGCCCGGTGCCTGTCTGTCTGTCCCGCAACGTGAAAAGACTGAAACCTGCTGCTTGAATGGGATTTCACTCTCCACTGTCTCACTGTCCACACACTTGTTAACAGTATATCTGGATGTCATTGTTTGCAACATAATTAAAAATCATCTGTAAAAATGCTGTCTTAATCGGGTGTTTTGTTTAACATGGTGTCCCCACCTATATCTTAAATAAGTTCATGCACAGACTGTTTCAGCTTACTGCAATGCTGTTTTAAATTTCACAGCTCAAATACTTAAAATTAGTTCTGAAATGTTATATATGGACTCTCTTTACTCATTTTAAAAGGGGGATTTAATTTCATCTAAACCCAAGCTAAAGGCATAAATATTAATCTGATGTGTGAATAATGTATTATCAGTCTTGGTGATGTATGCTTCCTGAGCAGGGCCATTGTGAGGTGAATATGAAAATGGCAGTTTGGGGATGGCTGGGACAGACCCTTTCTGCAGAGAAATGAGTGTTGATGGAGCTAAACCTTTCTCAAAGAACACACTTTTGTTCAGACTGTTTGGAGACACGTGGGAGATGCACACATTTTCACCCAAAAGCTAAACAGCACTAGGCAGGAAATGGTGTCTTAGCCTCCTCCACCAAGTCAAACCTGAGCCGCAAAAAAAACTTCCATGTAGACACAGCACAACCTCCTCCTACTCTGATGAAAGTGTTGATTTCTATAAAGATGGCCCTGAGACCTGCTGAAGCACACATACAGGATGAATTATTCAGAGTCCTGTCACACACAGGCATGCTCTCTTCTGTGCCAGTGCTACACCAGGAAGTGCTGAGGAGACGAGATGACGTGCTGCCCTCTCGCCGATTTAGAGGCAAAATTCTTGATCTACTGCAGGGCAGTCGGTGCTGATTGTCAGTACTGAGGGGCAGTCTGGTGATTGTTAGTTTTCCAGGGCAGTCAGTTTTGATTAGGTATCAGTACAGCAAGACAGTCAGTAGTTACTGAGTGTCAGTACTGCAGTCAGTGTTGAGTGTTTTTAGTGCCAGAGTGGGGTGGCAGGCGGGAGAGGCAGCGCCCCGCCTCGGCATTCAGTGCTGGATGTGCGTCGGTTTGGTCATACACATTAAACGAGCACAAAGACACAGGGTGTCTTTGTGCCCGTTTAAAAAGTGTTTTTACAAAGTGTCAGGGCTTGTGAGAAAACTGCTCTCCTCTCGTGCAGTTCTGATCATTCCTCCCTAATAGCCACGTGCATCTGCAATTCCTAAAGAGCTCAGACGCTAAGAAGCGATTTTTTTCCAAGAGATGATGATTCAGACCGTGCCCCCGCACTCCGGGGGAGGGAGGGGAGAGATTTGGGGCGCAGATGTCGGGGGGCAGAAGCATGAAGCGGGGAAATGACATCCGTCAGTGGCGTGGGGCGATGGCACAGTGTGGCTGCATGGCATTAAAATTTAAACTCTAGCACGCCGGGCTTTCACCCTTCAGCAGCTGCTCTTCAGCTACACACTCACCTGCACAGTGGCCTTTCAGTTAATGCTGAGCAAGCCCAGCTGAAGACCTCCCGCTCTACTCCAGCCATCCCTGATCCCCCAGCTCCTCTGCATGGTCCCCTGGAGACTGCTGTTTTGAGGCCTGTCCCCGACCATTTAGCTGTAGATCTCCATAGCATAGTGTAGCATAGTGGTAAGGAGCAGACCTCCTAACTGAAAGGTTGCTGAAAGGTTCAATTCCCCACTAGGGCTCTGCTGTTGTCCCCTTAGGCAAGGCACTTAACCCATAATTGCCTCGGTAAATATCCAGCTGTATAAATGGATAACGACAAAAACTAAGTAACTTTTCATTATTTTATCTGTTTTCTTGGATCGGAACTTATTTTGACTGAGCCATCATGGAACAATTTGACCATAAACCCAAAATTTGCCATCATGTGGAGGATAAGCGGGGCGTTAACCTGGCAAGAGGTTCTCGTATGCGCATGTTTCACCGGGGGAGCACGATGCGTGAGTCGTGTGTTCTCTGCACGGCTCTTTCCGCCCTTTCATCTGGCTGCCACCGTGGCCCCTCCCACCTGTGCGTCAGGTGCACGCCGGTCCCCCTGCCTTGGGGCAGACATGGTCCAATCAGAGGTGTGGCTGGCGCTGTGACCCAAATCCCTCTCAGTATGGGGGAGAAAGCTTTTATCTCGTCTGCTGAATCCAAAATAAAAACACTTTTGTTCTCTGAAGGAGTACGCAAACAAAAGGACCGAATCCTTTGGAGCTCGACGCTTCTCAAATACACGTTCACTGTTGGTTGTGCCCTTTGTAAATGCAGGTTATTTAACATGAGAAACTGGAATTTACATAAAAGAAAAACAGGTGTGCCCTGTATAGCACTGTATCATTACATTAGCTCTATAGTGAACAGTGCTGTATCATTACATTAGCTCTATAGTAAACTGCTGTATTATTACATTAGCTCTATAGTGAACGGTGCTGTATTATTACATTAGCTCTGTAGTGAACACCTCTTTGTGGTGAATTGTGTTGTCCTACATGGCACTAGCAGTGATTGTCTATCAGTATCTATGTGCGTGAGCTCACCATGTTCACATCACTCCCTGTCTCTGATCTCTCCCTCTTTTTCACCTCTCTCTCTTACTCATGCCCTCTCTCCTCCTTCTGTTTCTCTGTCCCACTGTTTCCCTCCTCCCCATGGGTAGTGCCTGCTCCTCCTCATGCTGGGGGTTTGGCATCTCTCTGGGGAAACGTGAGCGCTCCAGAAATGGTGTGCTCCAATACACCCCCTTGTGGGATGATTCCCTGGGTGGTGACACAGTGGTGCCTGTCTTTATTTTTCCTAATGATTTAGCTGATGCACAGAAATAGCAGGTGAATATCTCAGGTGTGTGAATCTCCGTTTCTCTCTTTATATCTCTCTCTACCTTTCTGCATCTCTGTCTCTATCTCCCTGTATCTCTCTCTTTCGTCTGTTGTTCTCTGTCCTTCTGTATCCGTCAGTGGGCGGCACTATCTGCACGCCTCTTTCTACATGACGTCATTATGACGTCATCCTCTCCTGATCAGACCTGTGTCCACTCCTCCATCAGCCGGACGGACGTGTGCGGATTCACGGATGGTTTCCATGGAGACGGCGTCTGGTGAGCAGCAGAGCAGTGCACTGAATGGAAGAGGAGCGGCACCTCCACAGAGACACCAGGCAGGGTCTAAAAATAGACCAAAAGCCGGGGGGTGGGGGGGGGGTGTCACTGGTAGGAGGGGTTGTGGCAGAGGACAGTAAGTTAGTGCAGAGTTTTGTCCAGACCTGAAATAAGTCCTTGTTCAGTATCTCATCCCGTTCTTCATACTGTCATAACTGATAAATGTCACTAGCACATTTGCTGTTATTGGTTCACTCCTGCCTCAGGTTTTCCCTACATCTGACACAGCTTCTTCTCCTCACATTGAGTTCTTACTAAAAATCCATCTTCTTCCGTATTAGTAATATAAATGCACTTACATTCAACAAACATGTCAATACTCAGTAAGAACTTGAAAGAAACGTTTGAGGACACACTTTAAATTGGCTTGAGAAAGCCTAGCATGATAGTAGCTACAAGCTTTGCTCTGTGGCTGGTCTGTATCTCTGGCCGCTGTAGCAGGCCCATCGTGACATCAGCTGTATGTTTGAGTGTTCAGATTCTGAATGTTCTATCCATGTTATTCCCCCTTACATTAAATTATATTCCCTCTTATGTGTAATCATATATGTGGAAGTGCATTTCAGAGTTTTACGTAATTGGGTATGTGGAAGTTTGTCGTACATGTTTCTCTGCACTCACATGCCAGCTTGCCATACATTTGTGATCTCAGCACTGTGTTTAACACTGACACTTGTTCATGTGTGGGAGTGCTTCAGGGAGTGCGTCAAGCCACAAAATGTAGTCATTTTCCTGTTTAACATAAGCACACATGCACATTGAGATGCATTAAAGCACACTGAAACATTTTGCCTTAACCCACCAAAGACCAGAAGCTTTTCACTAGATTGAGTGAGTCAGAGCCTGTCAGGTGTGCGTATACGATATAAATAAATGTTGGTAACTTTTCCCCATAATGGGAGTGGTTGGAGATAACTGTAGGGACAACTCTCTAAAGAAGGAACCTCCCTCGTCTGATACTCTCTAAAGGAGAAACCTCTCTGATACTCTAAAGGAGCCTCCATCTGTCTAATACTCTCTAAAGAAGGAACCTCCCTCTGTCTGGTACCACAGGAGAAACATCTCTTTTGACACTCTCTCTACAGGACTCACTTCTTTAGAGGAGAAACCTGTCTCTGCATGTTTTTCTGGTTGTGTGGCCTTTTTAATGTCATGCACTCAAGTGTCTGCTTTGTCTGCTTGGAGAATCGAAGGGGAAGCACTTCAGAGCTAAGTGTGTGTGTGTGTGTGTGTGTGTGTGGGGGGGGGGGGGGGGGGGGGGGTGCAGATGGCTCTGTCATCCAGAGTTTGTTTAATTAATTGGCAGACAAATACACCATTACCCATGGCTGGTTCCGGCCTCCCAGGGAGACCAGCTGTGCAGGGGACAGAAATCCGCCCCCCCTTCCCCCAGCAGATCAGGTCTGTCACCAGCTCAGACGAGTGTGACTGTGAGGGTGGGGGTTCTGATTACAGCTCATTACTGTCGCCACACCTGCCCCCCATCGGCAACCATGTGCATACATGTGTGTGTGTGTGTGTGTGTACATGCACGCATTTATGTGTGTGTGAGAGAGAGAATAGAGCACCCCCAGATGGCTGCCTTCCGTCCCTGGCTGAATGAGCACTTCCTGGAGCTGAGTGCTGCTTCAGACAGCAGGACCGAGAGCTCATGAGCCTGCAGGTGTCTGAGGATGCAGCCCAGCTTTCTGATTGGCCCGCTCAGTAAGTCATGCACGGCGTTCTGCCGCCTCTGATGAGAACCAACCAGACAAATAAAAGCCACAAAGGGACAGATCTGATCTGGTCCTCTTCAGAAGCCAGAAGATCTATGTTGTCAGTTCTCTAACCTGTTTCAAACAGTACACAACATTAAATCGAAGGACGTTGCTACAAACCTTGAAGTCTGACTTTAATTTGTTGCTTTAAAGCAGAGCTGTGTGATATATTGAGATATTGCAAAGTCCAGTGTCTGTGTCGGCCTGTCTGTTAGGCTGTGTCATAGCCGATGCATTAGTTTCTATGTTAGCCTCTGCTTTAGGCTGTGTGTTCAGCTGTATGTTAGACTCTGCTTATGGCTCTCTGCTCAGCTGTATGTTAGCCTCTGCTTTAGGTTGTGTTTGGTTGTACGTTAGACTATGTTTTAGGCTGTCTATTTGGCTGTATGCGAGAGTGTGTTTGTAATGCCTAGCATTGGCCTGTCTGACAGCCTGTCTGTCTGCCTATGTGTTGGCCTATGCTGTAGTCATGGTGCTGGCCTTTTTTGTTAGCCTGTCAGCACTGAGTGCAGGTCCCAAATTCACACTCATTCCATTACATCCACTTAACCTCCTTCTAGGGACCTGTTTGCTTTTCTTAATTTTCTGTATCTTGGCAACGGTTGCCAGGGCTATATCTGTGGCCATGATGCAGCCCTCTCTTTGGGTGGAGAGGGCAAGAGAGTGCACTGAAAGGTAAGGGGGACTGTTTCAGGAGCGCTCCCTCCTCTAATCCCCGCTGCCTCCCAGCGTAGTGGCTCTCCAGACTGCCCACGCTGTGCAGCCGGAGGGAGTTTAACCCCCTCACTGCTAGGATAGCTGCTGCAGACTGGCCCATCACTGCCTTCCATCCATCACTGTCACACACAGCCGCTCTGCCCCTGCAGTCCGGCTTGCTGGTTATCTATAGTGGGTCTTGGAATGTGGCACAGAGGAGGTGTGGCAGCCAGGCAGCCTGGAGACAGTCAATTCATTAGAGGTCAGGAGGTGGAGTCTCAGGAGTTAGGAGGTGAAGTCTAGAGGAGGGGGTCACAGGAGAATCAGGAGAGCTGGGGGTGGTTGTGCATCAGAATCCACAGATGGTGCAGCTCACAGTCCCACAGTACCTGTAACATACTAAGGCTGTGCCCCAATTCACACACTAGCATCCCGCATACCAATGTGCTCGGCGGTGTGTACTCTGTACTAAATATTTTAGCATGCATCAGTTAGTACTCAAGTACACAGTATGCAACAGCTGTGACTTCACTTCAGCATCATAATTCTACTTCAATGAACTTTGACTTTAGCTACGGTAGAGAAGCCGGGTAGCTGCCGTAATAAATACTACAACTGCCATGTTTACTTCCATGACAGTATGCCAAATATTCTATGTGAGTACAACAGTGATAAAAAATGTGATATATGATAACTACAAATGGTTGTCACTATCTAGATGCTTGTATACCGATTACATGCAGCCTTTCAAATGTCCATCCCTTTACATTTTGAACGTTGCCATAAGCACCGGCCCTTTTCCTTAGTAGTGAATTTTGTGACAGCAAACACGAAACACTTCCTGGACACTATGGAGCCGATGCACACTTACATAGTGTAGTTGTAGCATGAGACCTGGGTACTTTCAAGCATACTACACAATTCATACTATCAGGTGTGAACGCATTTAGATGGCCAAGCATAGTCGATAAGCGTACTACATAGTGTTCTAGTGTGCAGTTTGGGACAGCCTGAGTTTGGCTCACACAGACACACAGAGTGACCAAGAGAGAAGGAGGGAGAAACAGAAGAGTGAAGATGAATCACTCATGAAAGAAGAGCACAGATGGAACAGAAAGGTGTGTGTGTGTGTTTGTGTTTGTGTGTGTGCGTGCATGCGTGCGCGCGTGTGCTCATGAGTGCTAGTGTCAGGGGTGTGCTTAGCTTGGTTTAATGGACTCAAGTGATTTTTCTCTGTGTTCATGGGGGAGGTGAAAGGAAGAGACACAGAGAGAAAAGGAGGGAGTCACAGCACAATCACTTCCTCAGAGGAAGTGGTTGAATTAACATATTCATAGCAACCCTAAGCAGTCCAACACAGATAAGGTGCCCATGCAATAAAAACACTGACAGGGACAGATGAGCAAGTAGTTATATCATTGTTATGGTGATTTAAGGTGATAGGTCACATGAATGCTGCCCTCCGCAAGTCTGGAGTGATATGGCATCTGAATACAGACGGTCTCTCCATGCTCAACAATTACATGCCCTAACCACTGCTGATGTCATTGTAGGGACACAGAGCAAAAAGGCGAGGGAAGGACTCCCCCTACTGGTCATTTTTGATGTGGCAACTCATTTACTGCATCTCACTGCAGCTACTGTATCATGGTGAAAAAGTAGATTTTTGTAGCTACAGAATCTAAAGAAAACATGACATGAAACTGATAATCGGTTGATAAATGACTAAATATTACAGTAATTACATATTTTTCTTTTATATGTCACACGAATGCACCTTTGAGCAGCTACAGTATGGAGGAAGTGCATCTCTGTCTCCTCCTGTCCTGTCTTGCAGAGACATATACAGCTTCTCTTGGTAACGAAAAAACCAACACCATGCAATGGAAGGTAACCATGACTTTTGTGCAGCCAAGAATGTGATCACCGTGCTGGCACTTCCTCTCTGTCTCTCTCTCCTCTCACTTGCCCTCTCTTGGCATCACTGCCACTCTGCCATTTCCCATAATGCGCGCCGGTTCCCACCGAGATGAGACATAATGACTCACATTGTGTAAGAGCATGTGTGCTTGTATTATGTTTGTGTCTTTTTGTGTTTATGAATTATATATGTATAAATTAGTTAATGAAATCAATCACTTAAATAGAATATGCTTGTGGCTGTGTGTGTGTGTATGTGCATGCGTGCATGTGTGTGTATGCATTTCTTTCTGTTTGATATGAATGTGTTTTTAACTAGGTAGTTGTGTACAAGTAGAGGTGAACGTTCCAGTTCCCAGGACTCCTCTGTACTCTACTCTTCTCCCTCTAAGGATAGCATGCATCACTCTGGTGATTTTTAATGTTGTATTAAATTATTTCCTCTGTTATCATTCTAACCTATTAAGAGCACCTTCTAAAGGCCAAAGCACTCTCAGTATTTTTAACATTCAACCAGGGTGGCACTGTTTTTTAAAAGGTAAATCATATATTCACAGATTCTTGACCATGACCATGACATGGCCTATCAGTCAGACATTTAGGAAATTTTTGCCTACTTTTCCCCATGACATCTGTGCTGTCTTGACGATTTTTAATAGCAGCATCAATCTCAAAGCACAAGATTGAGATTCATATTCACAACATTGATGTTTGGCATATCTGAACCCCCCCCCCCCCCAATCATGGTAGTTTGCACTTGAACTGTTCTAATACTGATATTCTACTTTCATACTGAAATAATTTTTTTGCGTGTGTTTGCGTGTTTGTGTGTGTGTGTGTGCGTGTGTGTATTATCAATGGAACAATTTCCTGTTGCTTTGTGAAACACTAAATTGCTGTGTTGCCAGTGTGAATACAGTGACGATAATGAGACTGGCTTATTGATAAAGCAGGCTGGAGTGTAATGACGTCTGGATGAAGATGCAGGGTCTGACCTGCCGGGCCTCTTCATTCCTCAGCCTCTGGTGCTCCCCTTTTGAGGATATCCACCCCCATGGGTGTGTGTGTGTGTATGTATGGGGGGGGGTGGGGGGGGGTCACAGTCCTTCTCATCAGCTCCTGTGGTCAGCACATTTATGTGCATTAAATTGCGCATCCAAGCATATACGTCAAAGTAATGTGACCAAAGCAATGAGACTACTAACCACCCACATTATCCTTATAATGGTTTGATTGTTTCTTGGCTGTTTTGCAATTTAACTGGAACAAACTTTGAAAGCCTGTTCCAAATTTGTTCCTGTTAATTTGCAAAACTACTGGGAACCCTTGAGCCGTGATTTCGCTGCGATCTGGAAGGCTGTGAGCTTGAAGACGAGTGAGTCTGCGCGGCACTGACCCAGCACAAGGTCCCAGCGGGTGTAACTTTCCCTTTAAATGCGCGGGCACTGTTTTCCTGCAGCTCCGCCCCGCACCACGCGGTTTCGGAATTATGACGAGCAGTGAAACTGCCCTGTTCCCGCGCCGCGCCCATGGTTACGAGAGGCGCCTAAAAATGCGCGAAAACCATTGAAGTTTAAGATCACGAACGATAAAACGAATGCAATTTTCCTGTTTAAAACCATGCCGATACTAAAAGACAACGCGGCAATGCAATCCTTTTTACATGAAGCCTTAGGGCGTTTTAAAAATGTTCACGTGAACGGGGACGATTTAAAGCCTGCTGTATATTTGCAATCATTTTTGGAGAATCTGTGAAATATACAAAAACCCAGTGGGTTAGGATTACGCGCAGCGACCTCCTCTATCACTATTAGTAGCGCTGTCAGACAAAAGTAGCGTGGTAGGGGGGTGGCTACATGGGGACGTTCATGTTTGATTGATGGCTTTTGACAAAGAGGCCGGTCTCCACATGCAAATGAGCTGCGCTAGTTTGCGTCCATGTGTACAGGCACCATGCCTTGTTGTTCTCTAAAACGATTGGCCGTCGGCATCGACATGGTTTTATCGCACGCAAGTATACCGCAGGAAACGGTTGCAGCAAAATCACGGCTCTAGGATTACCAAGCGTTCCACTTCTACTGTGAAACTCACTGTATTGCTGAATAAGATCTTACTTCGGTACCAGTGCGTTTTATTTAAAATGTAGTCCTTTTTGGGGTGCACATCAAAAGAGGAAATAAAACAAATTTAGACTAGGCTCGATACACTAGACTCTGTCTGCTGCCAAAACTGTCTTCTTCATTCTTCACTCAGAGTGGTCGATGCTGTGAATAGCAGTAACGCTGTTTTTATAATGACTTATACAGGTAATTCAACAACTTTCACGAGACCTCCTTTTCTGTTTGAACTGTGACCATTGTTGTGCCTATTGTATATGCACGCATTCAATAATTAAACATACAATGCCGCTGAAGGTGCAACTTATCGAACAATTTTAATTAATCAGTTGATTTGATTACATATCTTACCTAAAAAAAAATCATAGAAACACTTAAGCCATGATGTCGTGTAAAGATGTGTCTTGTCAACGAATCTACACGACTGCCATATTCTTGAGGGAAGCACGGAAAACACTGAGATAAAATTTACAAATATGTTTAATTATACTTTATATGATTAATTTAATAACTCTTAAAATACAGCCAGTCGTATGCCTTGCGTTGTGCTTAGCCTACATGATGTAAGTACGCGCTTGTGTTCTCAGCAGTGTTCTGCAGTGGCGCTTGTTCATTCGTGGTTAGTGGAGTCCTGGTTGAACAGCTTTTCATGTCACTTTATTGGGTGCTTTGGGTAAGTGGGTCTGGATAAGAGCGTCTGCTAAATGAAGATAATGTCACGTAAAAAGGGCAGGTGCACCAAAGCTAAAGGGGAGTGTGAAATATCATGCCTCTTCTTCCCTAAGCGTTAAATCTCTCGCCGAACAAAACGCCGATGTTTCTGTAAGTTTAATTTGAAAAGTTGAGTCCATTAGCGAAATATAAAGGGGTAGTGTGTATATTTTTGTTCGCGTTACACTAAAAAAAGGTGTGCTGTCTGCAGTGGCTAGTGCCGAAAATAATAATGTACAGTATTTGCTGGCTTTTTCATGGTCCATTTCTAACTTAACACTGTAAGTGGATGCCACGAGGGGGCATTCTTAGCCCTAGGATACAATCCGTTGCAAAACCCGGTCGGATGCCCTGCTCCGTATTTTACATGGGGTTGTAGTGTTTGGGAGGGACTCTAGTGTGTAGGCGGGCTTGAACCGTCTGCCTTTTACCGTGTTATGTTTTCTGTTCCTCTCGTCGCCATCTTGTTCTAACCCCTTCCCGTATGTCGAAGACTTCTAACAAGGGGACCCGGTTCCGTTTTCCTCCTTTCTGTAGACTGCAAAGAGGACCCCGTGAGACAGTAACAGGGGGATCGTACAGGATATATTAGCAGCAGTTACTTTTTAAACTGATTAATATTACGGACGAGAGATGAGCATCGAAACGCTTTTAGAAGCAGCGAAGTTTTTGGAATGGCAAGCCCTGCAACAACAGAAAACACGTGGTAAGGGGGGGCGCGGGGGGGGGCATGGGCCAGCGAAAGCTACTGGGAAACGAATTATCATTTACAGCCAGCTACCCTACAGGTTTCCTAGGATGATGACGCGATGTTACTATGACTGAGATCATACTAAGGGAAACAAAAATGTCATTTAAGGAAATATGTTAGCCAACGAAACAATTAGTTACATGCATACATTTACAATGATCTTATCAGATCACTTTTATAGTCTTTGGATTTAGGGTTCATCCACATAGAACTAAACGAGCCACAGTGATTTGTATGTCTGCGTTTTAGACGTGGATTAAAACAGTTTCGTATCCGTATCTTTTTGCTGAAGTCTATTTTTTTTGGACTGTGCGTTTTCAATTGGTTGTGTCTATAAATCTAAACCGCCGCAGTAGGGCACTCGTTACAAATGTATATCAGGAAGTAGCTCGCCACAACATTCCTCGGATCTAGTCGTATGTAGGCTTGTTTTGTGGGACTGTAAATGTGTAGAGTAACTGGTTACAGACGGACTGCTTTTTATCGTTACAGTCATATTCGGTTTGGTATGTTGTAGTTTATGCCTAGAAGTCGGAAATAATCTACTAAAATCGTTCTCCGAATTAAAATCTTGCATTTGACACTTTTCAGCAGATCCACGAGATAATATTGGTAACATTAGCTAGCTACGTTTTAAAGGGCGGCGGCAAGGCATGAGAGCAGTCAGTCTTCTTTACGTAATGAGCTGACACAGCCGGGCGCCCTGTGGTTTAAACCTGTTTGTCTTTCCTATAGTAAATCTTGCATATTGTCATGTCAGGAGTGGTAGGAAATGGCCAGATCTCGAAAGGCGATTGTTAAATGAATGAATTTCAGTACATTATGCCCCGTTCAAAACGGCACGTCGACCATACGTGCAAATCGCCACATATTTAAAGGGTTCGGTCACTTGTCTGCTGGTGACGTGTCAGGCTTTTGCCCTCCCCCTTAGCGAAGACCGCGTGCTCTAAAGCCCGCCCCTTTCGACCACGCGCTCGCTGGCCACGCCCACCAGACCCCGGGTGTTTGTCTGTAGCCGCGCTCACAGGCGCAGGTCACGGTGGGTGAGAAACTAGGACAGTCCCCCACCCCCACCGACTCTTTCGCTGTGTGCAGGAGTTACACAATGTACTGTGCTGCCTTTTAGATCCCGAGGTTTGTGGAAGAGCCTGCCTGCTGTTTTACCGCTCATATGAGGGGAGGTGAAAAAGACAAACAAGTGGTTTCACTGCAGACCTGGGTACAGTTAGTCAGATTCCACCTGACAGATGTGTTCCTGGTATTTGCTCTGATAAGTAATATTACCGAATACCCCTCCTCAAAGTCAAATCCCATCTTCTGTTGGAGTGTTAAAACTCTGACTTTAATGTGTGAATGTCTTAACTATGTCAACTCACGTTGTTGTGCAACTGCAGAAAGGGGGAGATGTGAGGAGGAGAATGTAATGTTTATTGGCTCCCTTTACCCGTCACCGTCACAAAAATGCACATTTCTGTTTAACACAGTGCCAGGCGCACAAAGCCGTGCCCCTTTGCTCTTGCAAATGAGGTCATGGTTAAACCCTTAGAGAGGGACTAATTCTCCCTCTGCTGCTAGCTCATGGGGTAAGCTACACTTTGTTTCACACATAAGTGGAATAATGTTTTTGTGGGTTAATGGGTTAATGATATTGTGGTACTTGGAAGATGATAATTTTATGAAATTCATATAGGAGGAATTTGGGTTTGTTTCAAGCGGGACAGGCCATCTAGGCAGTGATATGAGCTACAGAGGCTATAGTGTCTGTGATTGTGTGGAATTGTGGGTAAGCAAGCATGGTTCACTGGTTGTAGGCCGGGTTTCTGGAGCACTGATTTATGATCATCAGGTCTGGGAGGAAAGGGGGGGGGGTTTCCATGAACATTCTGTACTTCTCCAGGCACTGCAGAGCGTCCCATGAGATAAGATATCAGTGCAGTCGCGGTGAGATTGCTCCTCTGAGTGAGGGGGCCTTCAGGAGTCACACTGGGGTACTCCAGAAGGGGTCCATCTGGAGTGTGAAGCTCTCACACACGCCGCGCGCGCACCCCGGCCTCAGAGCGCCTCTGTGCTGAGGGAGGCTGTGCAGTCCCCCGAGAGACGGTCGTGGGGATCGGGGTGTGAAACGCCCGCTGCTCCGGTGACGTCCCGATGCCTCTGCGGAGCAGGGCTGGGGACCGCAAGCTGAAAACGCGGCGCGGGCTGAGCGCGCTGACACGGCGGGCAGCAGCTGTGTGGGTGCAGAGAGGAGCGTCTCACGCAGTGCGTCTCGCGCGGCGTAGCACCACTGTGCAGAAATAGGGAGAGCTTTATCCTTACTGATACGGAAAGCGCCACCCCTGTGTCTGCCTGTTTTTAACATTGCTGTTTCCATGGCAACTGGACCTCGCTATTTACAGACACGTGCACGATGCGCTACAGCGGGGAGTTAGGTTAGTGGGTCACTGGAGGACAGGGGCTCTGTCCCAGTCTGTGTTTTAGCTTGCTTGCCTGAAGGGCCTCCCCTCAAAATGGTGTCGGGTCACGTCAGGGGAGACCGTCTAAATCCGCAAAAGGAACTTTCGCTTGACCTCAGCTGCTTGCTTCGAGCGAGGGTACAAATCTGTACCCTTCACGTTTGGTGTGGCATCCTAGCATCCCTTCCCCTCAGGGTCCAGGGTGTGCATTTGCATAGACCTCTTTCTGCGTATTTTACGATACTTCCATTTAACTGCAGAGACGCCAAAAAGCTCCCTGCTCACAAAAAAATGACCACAGGCAGTCATAAAAATGGTCATACTGGGTCGGATGATTCATTTTAATTAGAAGGGAACAAAAACTGTCACAAACAACTTTGCATTTACATGTGTTCATTTGGCAGACACTCATGTACAGAGCAACTTATAACAACTCTGGCTGGATTTCAAGGCACAAACTCTGAACTCTGAACTCTGTACCATTCTTCACATTTTTTCACATTTTATGCCAATGACTAACCTTTTTGTCAATAAATCCAGATTTACAAGTGACAACCCTTCACTATGATGTAGTAAACCCATTGACCTCAGTTTCCAAATTGTGCTTGCAAATAGTGGGAAAGATCAGCGTGGGAGAGGTCATGATTTTATGAAAACGTTTAGTATGAAAATCCACTTTCAGACTCGTATTTAGTGTTTTTCATCATTGTTTGCAATGCATGATGAATCTGAAGAGGTTTGAAGACATCACCACTGGCATTTTTAAGGTTTCGTTAACTGTCACAGGTACTTTTATGAGCAGCTGTTTTGTTACAAGCCATGGTGATTGAATGGTGAAAACACTGTCTCAGATAGCACCCTGTGCATTCATCCTGTAAGTGTTTGTTTGACCTTCTGTCAAGGATGGATGTATTCACTCACACTCCCCGCTCACTTGTAGATTGGTATTCAGCCATTGTGTTGACTCTGATGTCACTGTTGGCCACTTTTATTGTGATGTGACTGTAGGAGACTCGTTTTCTTTTTTTTTTTTTTTTTTTTTTTTTTTAATCGGGGGTTGTACAGTAGAATACAGAAAGATAATTTAACCAAAAAAGAACAAGAAATTTTAACAAAATCAAAACACAAATAAACAATAAAGATAGCCAGAGGACACAACTATACAGAAATACACAAGGTTCACAGCGTATGAAAGTTGCTCAGAATTTGAATGCATTTTCTGGATATGCTGTTTTTAAGTCTTTGAACTGAGGTGAAATACATTTAAAAGTCTTCTGTAAATATAATTTATAATGGTTTCCTGTTAGTGAATTTCATTTTATGAATACAGAATTTTGCTAGATGAATAATTTAATGTATTGATCAGAGTAATGAAACTGAATATCATGATCATAGATAGTTACACTTTTGCTATTTTTTGTTTTGTTCATACCACTTTCTATATCACGGTATAGAAATCTAATATAAATACAGCTGTAAAACAGATGTTCAGTAGACTCAACATCAAAATTATGAAAAGCACAGCTTTTCAGGAGAAATTTTGAAACCAAATAGTTTTATGGGTAACATTGATGAATGATTTTGAAAAAGACTTCTCTTACGTTGTTTGTGAGAATATATTTATACGGAAGTGACCAAACATTACGCAGGGTAATACTGGAGTTAGATCTTCAACAGAAAGTAGCAGTAGGTGTTTACTGTGATGTCACTGTGGGAGACTGTTTACTGTGATGTCACTGTGGGAGACCATTTTCTGTGATGTCACTGTAGGAGACCGTTTACTGTGATGTCACTGTGGGAGACCGTTTACTGTGATGTCACTGTAGGAGACCGTTTACTGTGATGTCACTGTGGGAGACCGTTTACTGTGATGTCACTGTGGGAGACCGTGTACTGTGGTGTCATTGACTGATTGGTTTCTTTCATTTTCCCACAGAGGAGGATGAACTGAAGGAGAAATTGTGCCTCAGTCAGCAGGTGGAACAGAAGCGGGCAGAAGTCACCTCGTATGCGCAGACAGTACGGATCAATCATGTGACCTGGGGGGAGAAGTCCTGTCCAGAACCCCGCCCCACTGCGGTCCTGCCCCCAGCCCTCCCGTCTGCAGTACCCATCACAGTTATACCCATTCCTTTGGTGTCAGCCAGCCCCAAAGCCAGACCCCCTGCCCCTCCCACAACCCTGCTCCCACCCATACCCCCCCACCTCAGCCCCCCCAGTAAGGACACCCACTCCCCACCATCAGCCCCCCCACAGCACCAGCATCTTCTGCTGGCCTCTCAGGTAAAGGTGGAACCCACATCTCCACCTCAGAATGTTAACCCCAAACAGCAGCAGCCTTACCCTTCCATGGCCCCTGCTCCTGCCCCCGCTACCACCCTTGCTCCCCCAGCTCCCCAGCATGGCCTTCTTCCACAGCCCATGCCCCTGCAGGCTCCGCCCAGCCTGGCCCTCCGGCCTGGCGCTATAGAGGACGCCAAAAAGAGGCCAGGGGGGTGAGTGAACTTTGACCTCTGCTCACATATGTAACTTTGCTGGAATTCAGAAGAGTTCTACTCAGGAACTGGAATAGGACAAATGTCTGCTGCTGTCCTCAGGTGTAGTGTCTGTGCGTAAATATGTCATCTTAACAGTACAGTCATTTAGTTTAAATATTCAGTGTATTGTGTATTCATGTATATTCTGTTGCTAGAAAGGAGGAGGGCAGTAACCTTCTTCTCTGTGTCATGCGGAAGCGGAGACATGCTCTGACCAGACAGAGGAGAGTTTGGCTTTTGATTTAGTAGCTTCTCATCTCATCTTCATACCCTTATGGTACAATTCATTGTGCTTGCAGGACAAGAGAGGTTCACAACAAGTTGGAAAAAAACAGGTAAGCCTCTCTCTCTGTTGCTTTCACTGCTTCAGTGTTTGAAGGTGACTTTAAAAGTGCTTAGTTCTAGATGCGTACACATTAGAACATCAACTCGCATTTTACCGACCGACCAGAACACCAGACTTGCATATTATTAGATTTGCTCACCGCTGTCCGTCTGCCCTAGTTCCTCTAAGAGTTTTTCCTTTTGCACAGGAGATCCTAAATATTCTTTAAAATCGCTACTCACCACTTCCTCAACCACACTCTGATGAATTCCATCAATAAGAAGGGATTCTGTCAGAGAAGTAACAGATTATCATTATTCTTGTTTATAGATATGTGAGATTAGTGAAACCATCACCTTTAGTGATTTGGAGGTTCAGACGAAAAAGGAGACCGCTCTTGACGGGCGGCCTATGGCATGCTGAGTGAGTTGGAAAAGGACATTTTCTTTGTTATGTGAGCGCACAGACAGGAAGTGAGGTAGAGAAACAGGAAGTGAGGCGGTGTGACGCTGTAACGTAGCGGCGCATGTCAAGTGGTCCTGTCCCAGCTGTAGAGGCAGGACTTAGCTGTGTCTCCTCTCTCAGACGAGCACACCTGAAGGAGTGCTTCGAAACCCTGAAGAAGAACATCCCCACGGTGGAGGAGAAGAAGACGTCCAACCTAAGCGTTCTGCGGAGCGCCCTGCGCTACATCCAGGTGAGCTCACCTGCTCGTCCCCTTCCCAGCATGCCCTGGTTCTTTTTATTTCCACATTTCAAAATAACACCTGTTTTAGTACCTCAAAGTACATTAAAAAGCACAATAGCGTAGTGTGGATGCCTCACACACGTTGGTGAGAGGTGTTTGTTTGTAAGAGTTGTGTGAGGGGTGTGTGTAGGTGGAAAGTGTGTGTAGGTTGGAGGTTTGCTGTGTTGAGATGACTATCCTAGCCAGAATATTTCTCAAATATAACCATCCTCTCTGTGACTTGTTTCCTAAGATTTACAGAAATAGATACTGGAATGTGAGAGATGATTCCATAATTTGGAATTGGTTTGAAAAGTAGGGAAAAGGTATTCATTACAGAGGGACAGCATATGTAGTGATAGTGTAGATTCAGCGTAGAGACTGTGACTACAGGGCCAGGGTGAGCACAGGCGGCTGCGTTGCAAAGGGTTATTGGTGACCTAATTTGACACGAGTGCGCTCTAAGAAGGCTTGATCTTGTTTTGTTCCGCCTGGGGCTCTGGTCCCGGAGGGCTGTGATCCCGTGAGATATGGGGTTGGGGGGAAAGTAGGGTAGATCGGGGGGGGGGGGGGGGGGGGGGGGGGGGGGGGGGGGGGGGGGGCTCATGTCACATGATCCCGCCTCACCCCCCTCACGTGGTCCGGCCGTTAGGATGGACCATGAGGTCTGCGTGTCACGTTCAGCTGATTGGCTGGCCTCTGACCTCACCCTCCGCTGGTGGCCTAAGAGCGTGATTATTTTCCTCTGCAGTAACATGGTAACATGGTAATGTTCGTTGGTGAACAATTAGAATAGAACATTTATTTCGACGCTGTTTCAGTTAAGGAAGGAATGTAATAGATGCTGTGGAGTTTTTAATATGAAGAGTTTGAATGCATTGGGGTTGGAGTGTTCATGGGAAGAGGACTGAGAGTGTGAGAGTGTGTAGGGGAAGGGGGGTGACAGTGTGTAGGGGAAGGCGAGTGAGAGTGTAGGAGTGTGTCGGGGAAGGCGAGTGGTGTGTGGGGAATTTTGGTCTCAGCATGGGAAGCTGTGGCACGTGTCCCGACATGACACACTCCCACCCAGCATGCACTGCTTCCCTTGCGCTCTGGTGCAGAATGAAGCTGTGAGCAGTAGGCAGCGCAGTAAGGGGATTTGAAAGGATTACTTTTAGTTTCATTCATCTTTCTAATAGTGGCTTATAGGGCCATCTGTATCCTTCCCTAGGTGGAACCTCCTGCCTGGTTACGCCCGATTCTGCCCATTGCACCCATATGGCGTGCAATATTCACGGCTAGCCAGAGCCCTGAAACTGTCAGTCACTTAAGATCTACTGAAACATGTTTACAGAGTTGTGAAGGACTGAAATTGCGTTTTTTTGCGCTATGCTATCACCATTACATTACATTACATTACATTACATGCATTTAGCACACGCTCTTATCCAGAGCGACTTCCTTCGCAATAGAACATGAGTATATCCATTCAGTTTAAACAAGCAACAGTGTCAGACCAGGCTAACAACACTCCCACAACAGTGAGTGTGACATAACACAAGCCCTATTCGAGCACTATTCAAGTCACCATCAATGTCTCTGTTTCGGAAATGAGCATTATAATTTGAAAGTATTGGGTTTGTGGGGATCAATGTAATATTTAGCAGATATCTTCTTTACAGACATTCTTATCCAGAGTGCATTACACAGTTTACACTTCTGCCGTAATTAATTTATAGGGTATTTACTGAAACAGAACTCAGTAACTTACCCATTTACACAGCTAGGTGTTTACTGAAGCTCCTCAGATTCAGTGCTTTACCCATTTACACAGCAGTTTGGTTGTGGCTCACGCAGCAATATAGACCCACCTGGACCCTGGTATTTGAAGGCGAAATGTCAGGTTACAAGAACAGGTCCTCAACCCAAGCTTTGTGCTGCTGCCTGCAGTGTTATTTATTCATGTATTTTTAATGTATGATTCAATTTATGCACTTATTTGTTAATGTTACATGAGATGTTGTTTGTATGTAGGCCTAACTAGTTGTAAAACTGGAGATTATGGTACGTGGTTATTAGTGAGGTTGCAGTTAGTCTGATAAGGTTGTTGCCATGGCTGCACCCCCCCTACTCCTGCAGTCTCTGTCCATGTGAGTACTGAGCACATGGCTATTCCAAGCAGCCTAAGGCACAAAGCTTAACATAACAGGGCAGGGGAAAGACCTCTTCACAAACAAACACTGCGAAAGCTTCTTTTTTAGCACTGAAATAGCAGCTCTGTTCGTGGGCTGTACCTGGTGCTGTGGTGTAGTGAGCCGTGTTGTAGGCTGTGGAACACTCTCATCCTGCATTCACACATTGCCATGACATGTCCTGCTTTCCTCTACAAAGAGGGGAGTCCAGTCGTACTTTGTACCGTTACACATTGCACCTGTGTTGATTTTCTGTCTAATTAAAATGAAGATGCTTGTCAGCCTTCATTTTTCAGGAGGTCTCTTTTTAGGAGATGAGGTTCGGTGTGTTAGAGCGGGTGATGGGGTGCGGTGTGTCAGTGGGAGATGAGGTGCGGTGTGTTACCAGGAGATGAGGAGCGGTGTGTTAGCGGGGGATGAGGTGCGGTGTGTTATTAGGAGATGAGGTGCGGTGTGTTAGGGGAGATGAGGTGCGGTGTATTAGGGGAAACGAGGTGCGGTGTGTTAGGGGAGATGAGGTGCGGTGTGTTAGGGGAGATGAGGTGCGGTGTGTTAGGGGAGATGAGGTGCGGTGTGTTAGGGGAGATGAGGTGCGGTGTGTTATTAGGAGATGAGGTTCGGTGTGATAGCGGGAGATGAGGTGCGGTGTGTTATTAGGAGATGAGGTTCGGTGTGATAGCGGGAGATGAGGTTCGGTGTGTTAGCGGGAGATGAGGTTCGGTGTGTTAGCGGGAGATGAGGTTCGGTGTGATAGCGGGAGATGAGGTGCGGTGTGTTAGCGGGAGATGAGGTTCGGTGTGATAGCGGGAGATGAGGTTCGGTGTGTTAGCGGGAGATGAGGTTCGGTGTGTTAGCGGGAGATGAGGTTCGGTGTGATAGCGGGAGATGAGGTGCGGTGTGATAGCGGGAGATGAGGTTCGGTGTGATAGCGGGAGATGAGGTTCGGTGTGATAGCGGGAGATGAGGTTCGGTGTGTTAGCGGGAGATGAGGTTCGGTGTGTTAGCGGGAGATGAGGTTTGGTGTGTTAGGGGAGACGAGGTGCGGTGTGTTAGGGGAGGCGAGGTGCGGTGTGTTAGGGGAGACGAGGTGCGGTGTGTTTGGGCAGATGAGGAGCGGAGCGTTAGCAGGAGATGCAGTGTTATTTTTGCAGCTGTGCCTGAGCTAGGTGGAGGGGTGGGACTGTCAGATTCTGACAGGTGCTCCACCCGCTGGCCTGATTCCCTCTCCATCCTGTCTGTGGAACTGGAGCTGCTTGCAGTAAAGGATCACAGATGCGGGATGTATTCTTTTCATGCTGCACCTGGAGATGCAGTTTCTTAGGCTGAAGGTGAAAGAACACAGCAGCTGGTTTTCTGTAGAAGAAGTGTTAAGCGTGTTAAGGTGGGCTACTGACTGAGCCCTGTGCAGCGTGTTCAGGTGGGCTCTGCACTGAGCACTGTGCAGCGCGTTAAGGTGGGCTCTTGACTGAGCCCTGTGCAGTGCGTTAAGGTGGCTCCTGACTGAGCCCTGAGCAGCGCGTTAAGGTGGGCTCCTGACGGAGCCCTGAGCAGCGCGTTAAGGTGGGCTCCTGACTGAGCCCTGTGCAGCGCGTTAAGGTGGGCTCCTGACGGAGCCCTGAGCAGCGCGTTAAGGTGGGCTCCTGACTGAGCCCTGTGCAGTGCGTTAAGCTGGGCTCTGCACTGAGCACTGTGCAGCGCGTTCAGGTGAGCTCCTGAACACTCTGCTTTCTGTAGGAGAGCAGTGGTGCTCAAGGTTGCTGATCATTGTCTCTTTCACACAGACGCGCAGGTTAACAGTCGGAGCACCGTGTCCTTACAAATCAAATCTAATCACCTCTGTGTTGTAGCACCCTATCAGCTTGCTGCGTCCTGCTCCTCATCCTTGACGTTTCCTAGGAAACCGTGGTGGTTTTCAACTGTTGTCTTGACAACATCCAAGGACTCAAGCATCTCATTTGCTGAGACAAAGGGACCGAGTGTGCGCTGGCTGTATGAAGGATTGATCAAACCCGGAGCTGCAGAGAGAGGCAGAGGTGCACAGAGGCAGTGAGGCAGTGAGAGGGACAGGCTGTTTCAGACTCTGATTTCTCTCTCTGCACACAGGCTCTCAATCTCTTACACTCTGTAGCCCTCCTGTTCCTGGCCTCCTCCACTTGCCGTTCCTGTGTCAGCTGACTGACAAGAGAAAGTGGGTCATCCCCTCTTTTCTTTCCCTCACTATCCCTCCCTCTGTGTGCCTCTCATGCCCTCTTTGATATGTCTGCCTCTCTCTCTCTCTCTCTCTTTCTTTCTCTTTCTCTTTCTCTCTTTCTCTTTCTCTTTCTCTTTGTCATACTTGGCCAGTCCTGGGTGTTTGTTAGGTGCAGAAATTGTGGTGGGTTGAAATACCTCCCCTCGCTCACACACATGCACACAGAGTTCTCGGAGGGTCTGTGTTGTGGGTTTACAGGGCGTTGTGGGGTGAGTGTGCTGCAGGTGTACGTAAGGTGTACGTAAGGTGTACGTAAGGTGCGCTGAGCTCTCCCGTGTGTCCCGCAGACGCTGAAGCGGAAGGAGAAGGAGTACGAGCACGAGATGGAGCGGCTGGCGCGGGAGAAGATCGCCACGCAGCAGCGGCTGGCGGAGCTCAGGAAGGAGCTGAGCCAGTGCCTGGACGTGCTGGAGATCGAGCGCGTGCTGAGACTGACCGTGCAGCCCGAGGACGACCAGGCCTCTACCTCCACCGCCTCCGGTGCCTGCCCTGCTGCCTCTCACACAGTCTCACAGGCGCACACACAGCCACACGCACACACAGTCTCACAGGCGCACACACAGCCACACACACACACAGTCTCACAGGCGCACACACAGCCACACACACACACAGTCTCACAGGCGCACACACAACCACACACACACAGTCTCACAGACACACACACAACCACACACACACACAGTCTCACAGGCACACACACAACCACACGCACACACAGTCTCACAGACACATACACAACCACACACACACACACACACACACACAGTCTCACAGGCTCACACACATCCACACACACACACAGTCTCACAGGCACAAACACACATACACTCTCACAGACACACACACAACCACACACACACACACACACACACATACACTCTCACAGACGCACACACAACCACACACACACATGCACACGCACATACACTCTTACAGACAGACACACATACACACACGCGCACACACACACATACACTCTCACATACACTCTCACAGACGCACACACAACCACACACACACATACATGCACACGCACACGCACACACTATCCAACACATAAGCACAACACACATGCACGCACACACGCTCACTAACGCATACACACACACACCAGTACACATACACACACTAACACACACACACACACACACACACACACGCTTACATGTGCAGAATATGCAGCCCTTGGTGATCATAACAGCATCATCACTGCAGTTTATAGCACTGCTGTTCTCAGCAGGAACCTTGTTACCCATTTACTCAGATCCCAGCGGGACTGATCCGCTTTATGCAACACTGTTTGTTCCATGTGACTTTATTTTCAAAGCGCTGCTCATGAAGTTTGAATGAGGTTGTGAGTGGGAGAGTGCCGTTGTGCTGCGCTTTCTGCTGAGAGAGTGAGGCAGTGGGAGCTGACCTGTTCCTGTTCCTCCCAGAGGGTGAAGACAACGCCGAGGAGGACGCGGAAGAGGAGGGCCGGCAGCCTCTGTCCAGCACCCCGCCCAAAGTGCCTCAACTGCAGCCTGAGCCCGGCAAGCCCGCCCCCGTCCCCGCCCCCGCCCAGCCGAGCCCCGCCCCCCCGCCGGCCATCGTGCCCGCCCCCGTGGCGGCCCCTGGGGGCCAGCCCGGCGTCATCGCGCACGCCGCCTCCCACGCCTCCGTCATCCAGGCCGTCAGCCACGTCATCCAGGCGGGCTCCAAGCACGTGGCGCACATCGCGCCCTCGCCCTCCGCCCCCGTGCAGCTGGCGCCCCAGCCCATCGGCCACATCACCGTGCACCCGGTGGCGCACCTGGGCCAGCCGCTGCCCGGCCTCTACCCGCAGCCCGTCGCCGTGTCCGTCTCCCAGCCCGCCGTCGTCAGCCACATCGCCCACACGCTCAGCCACGCCCAGGTCGGCGGCCCCGCCCCCGGCCCGGGGGCCGCTGTGGGGGCCCAGGTGGTGGCGCACCCCCAGCTCGTGGGTCAGACGGTTCTCAACCCGGTCACCATGGTGACCATGCCCTCCTTCCCGGTGAGCACGCTCAAGCTGGCCTGAGGAGGGGGGCGGAGCTTAATCTGGGACTGAGAGATGATTGGCCCCTCGCACGCAGCTGGGCACAGAGTGACAGCACCACTGACCAACCAAAAAAGTCAAAAACTCAACAAGGACTGAAGGGTTTAAACTGTAAAGAGCAACTCAGAACATTCCAAAAAACTCATTATTATTTTACCTTTTAGTTGATGCAGAACATATATATATTTAATGAAAAAAAAAAACAGACTGTTGTGTTTGAGTCTTTGGTGGAGTGTGCTGTGGAAGCAGCTGTATGCTGTCTGGAGTGAGGGGATGGAGCGACACACTGTTCCACCAGGGAGCTCAGCACTGAGAATCAGTCTAAAGCCACAGCGCAGGCAGGTGCAGGGGCAAAGTGCGATCCTACAAGCAGCAGCTGAATGGGGATTTGATGTCACGTGTTGCGTGTGTTGATGTCACACGCTTTCTCGATGACACTTGAGTTTTTTGCAATTTTCAGGTGACTGGCTTTTGGGGACTACATGGGGAATAGATCCAGACAGTTAGCCTTTTGGCAGTAAGATTCTCACCCCTCCCACTGAGCCAGTTGCTGCTGTTGCATGTGTGACTCTTGAGCATGATTGTTCTGTCAGGGCTTAGCACTTAAAACATAGAAACTGCACATTATAAGCCAGCTTTGTCTGTAAGCAGAGCTGTGATGTGGAACAGTCTGTCTGTTTCTTCCTCTTTGCTGATATGAGTCAGAGCAGTCACACAGCCTGAATCTCATCTCTACTGTAATGAAGCTCTTCTGTACTATGTGCTTGACTGCCCTCTGCTGCCTGGAGGGTGGTACTGCACAAGCTGCATTCATCACTGTCTTAAGGGACTCGCAGTAGTGCTAGTCCCTTTGAGCTTTACATCAGTTCACCACTAGAGGGCACTGATCAGCCGAGGACTTGAAACAGTCTGAGAGGTGTGTAAAGGGTCGGTCAAGATCTTTAGAGGGGGGCAGTCATGTCCGGGGGGAGGGGGGATTGGGTCAAAGCAGTGGGCCATCCACGCCCATCCTTTCTTCAGAGATTCTGCGTTCTCAGATTGTCCATTGCTCATACAACACTGTGCCTCTGTGGAGAATACCATTTAAGAAAGGGTTTGCAGCGCAGTTTCTCACACAGGTTCTCATTTTTAACAGCAGCTCCTTTGTGTGGTTTATTTGTGAAATGTTACGTCCAGCTGGTCCACCTTTTCTGTGTGTGTTCTCTTTTTTTCTGTTAGGGTACATGTGCTTGTCTCTGGTGCGTGCTAATTGCAGGGCTTTGGGAGGGCTCAGAGGCCACTGCCTTCGTTGTGTATAAATGTGGTGGGAGTTGCGGTGAGCTTCTGTGGCCACATGGGGGCAGTGCATCTCATGGGTAACACTACTGAACAGCCTCCCCTCCAACCCCTCATCCATTTGCATTATGGCTACCTGTGCGCGGGTTACTGTCAGGTTTGGAATCATGGAATCATGCTCACGTGTTCCTGTAAACGCATGAGGCCAACCTCATCAATGATCTTTCACAATCACTCCAAATCAGCAGTTTACACATTTCCACAGGACTCGTTACAACTGGCAGGAAAACACAAAACAATGTGTGTCCGCCTGCACGTGCGGGCGTCTGCGCGCGCATGTGTGTCTGTGTGTGTGAGAGAGGGTGCGTAAGCGCTTGTAATAAGACAAGCGTCATTTTTAATTTTTAAATCATAATATGAAATCATATGTTTGTGCACATATACATGCATGTATATGTACACATTTGAATGCTGATTTGTGTATTTTAAGATGTGACTGTTGCTTGTCTTTGCATGTAGATTCAGATGATTTTTCTGTTAAAGTTTGATCTTTTTTGGGGACCATGTACAGTACTGTATATTGTGCTGGCAGCCTTACAGACCTCTTTCCACATGGATATTATATATTTAAAATTGTGCATTTTCCCTATGGAGAAAGATACACTGCCTGGGCATTTTAGGCTGCAGTTAGATCTATATGTCCAAATGTTAAAGAAATGGAAAAAAAGAAAAATGAAAAAATACAGAAAATTCTTAATAAATCCTTTATAAAACATTTACATAAATGGCTGGAGTCTTGATTTATCCGATACTCTGTGTGCGTTTGTGTGTATGGGTCCTTGTCCCGTTCCTCTCCAGACTTCCTGCTTCATCACACTGCTCTTCCCACAAGGCTACTCTGCTCTGCCTGCTGCCAGCCTTCCAGGCCTCTCAGCACTCTCTGCAGTCTGCTGACATCCTACACATCTCAGCATGCACATGGCTGACCACTCGCCCCCCCAGACTCTGCCCCCTCTCCCCCTTACTGCAGTCACCTCCACCTGCCCTTCTGCCAGGCAGCTCCTCCCTGGTCACTTACTCCCCGATTACTGGCTGTGTCTCTAGTGAATTTAAGCAGGTGCGAGTCCTACCCCTTCTTAAAAAGCTAACCACTTACCCCTCTGCAGTCTTGAACTAGTATCTCCTTCCATTCCTGTCTAAAACCCTTGAACTTATCTTCCACCCTAAACAATCTCTCCTTTGATAACACAATGGTGTCTGCATCCAAGACTGCAAAGAATGTTGGTATATTACTTGATAAATATAGCATCAATTACCCAGATTCTTTATTCACAATGTCTGTGAACTCCAGCTCATTGTCCAGGTGCTTGTACTGCCCTGGCTGGACTGCTGCAGTTCTCTCATTGCCAAAACCATAACTAGCTAAAATACTTGCTTGCCGTGCCCCTCCCTTCACTGGTTACCAGTTGTGGACAGAATAAAATACAAATCTCTGGTCTGAGCCTATGGAGCAGCAAGAGGAGCTGAACCTGGTTCTCTTCAGTCCATTATCAAACTTCACACTCCTGCCAGACCACTCCGCTCCGCAACGTGTGGTCACCCTTGGAGACCAACAGTCAGAGAACTGCTGAATCACTGACTATCCTCCGCCACAGACTGAAAACGTATTTGTTCAAACCACATCTTGGTTCTACTAACACCAAAGTCCTCAGACTTCCTCTTGCGCCTACTATGGCACTGAGCAGAAGTCGACTTGTTTTGTAATGACTCCCATCGGGCTGTGAGACCTATGACTTAGCATCAGCTCTGCTCTTAGCCTAACCTTCTTGTATGCACTTTTGTGAGTTGCTCTGCATAAAAGCATCTGCTAAATGGCTAAACATAAATGTAAGTGATTTCCAGTGAGACAAATGACAACAAATTTATTTTTCCATTTCATTTAATATTTACCGTGTACAATATACTGTTACCTTTTTACCTCTATGTATTTATAAATTTATTTATTACATGGACATTTAATAAATGCACTTATGACAACCATGAAAAGGGAATAATGTTTAAAACACGCTCCTGCTCTACCCCACCCTCTCGTTCCTCTCTACACGTGGCTGTATCTGGAGAGAGAGACCCCAATCTAAAACTATTCTCTCTTTAAAAAAAAACCATGGCTATATTTCCCACTTTTTGATATGTATTTTAACGTAAAATAATGTCAAATAACCATTTCCTGTGACCCTTTCATTCTATTACTAAACACGTTTTCAAGGATCAATTTCTAAATAATCTCCACATTAAATATTACATTGAAATACTTTATCATTTACTAAATTAGTCTATAAAAAGCAGAAGTCTGTAATCAGTTAGAAAGTGGTAAATAAGTCCTCAGTCCACATCTCAGAGAAGCAGACATACTGCAGGGATGACCTCATTCTACCCCTAGAACTGAAGTGGACCATTGTGCAGGTGTGTGAGTCTATGGCTGTATGGTTGGGTTTGGACCTGCAATCTGTGGATGTGGAAGGTTTGTGTAGATGTGGAAGGTTTGTGTGGATGTGGGAGGGTTGTGTGGATGTGGAGGGGTTGTGTGGATGTGGAGGGGTTGTGTTGATGTGGAATGGTTGTGTGGATGTGGAAGGGTTGTGTTACGTGGAATGTTTGTGTGGATGTGAAAGGGTTGTGTGGATGTTGTGTGGATGTGGAAGGGCTGTGTTGTGAGGAAGGGTTGTGTGGATGTGGAAGGACTGTGTAGATGTGGAACGGTCATGTGGATGTGGAAGGGTTGTGTTGTGTGGAATGTTTGTGTGGATGTGGAAGGGTTGTGTGGATGTGGAGGGGTTGTGTGGATGTTGTGTGGATGTGGAAGGGTTGTGTGGATGTGGGAAGGGTTGTGTGGATGTGGGAAGGGTTGTGTGGATGTGGAAGGGTTGTGTGGATGTGGAGGGGTTGTGTGGATGTTGTGTGGATGTGGAAGGGTTGTGTAGATGTGGAAGGGTTGCATGGATGTGGAAGGGTTGTGTGGTGGGGATGTGGAAGGGTTGTGTAGATGTGGAAGCGTTGCATGGATGTGGAAGGGTTGTGTAGTGTGGATGTGGAAGGGTTGTGTAGATGTGCAGGACTCTGACAGGAGGGTGTTCAGTTGGAGGGTGTTCAGTTGGGACTGTGTAGAGCTTCTGCACATCACTGAAACTCAACAAACGCCACCAAAGCAAGAAATTAGGAAGCGGGAACCGGAAGGCTTCCTTTCCATTCCGTCAAATGACTTGCATTTAGCCCTTTAAATAAAAACATATGAATAATGATAGGGAGGTATAGTACTGTGATGAAAAGCAAAGAAACAAAGAAAAGAACATAACATCAATGTCTTCATACAGTGTAAGAAAATGTTCACACATAAATTTTCACCTTTTAGAAAAAGAAAAATCAAATCACTATGGATCTCTTCACCTGCTGAGCTCTTTAAAAGATCTGATGAGGGTAAGCAGTGTCTAGCGCAGTGGGAAAGATGCCTCTGCTTTCACACTATCACTCAGGTACACCTCACACCTCACCTATCATCAGCAGAGAGCCAACGGCGGAAGCACAGGGTTAGGGTATTACATACGCAGCATGCCTGCAGGACCGCTGGCCTCTGCCCCAGGGGGTGGGACCACTGCACTCCTGTAAGAGGAGTCTGCCTCTGCCGTGCTGTGTGAGCGGAAGACCAAAAGGCCCTTTCACATGACACATGTCACAAGTCACGCGTCAGGTTACAGAGGCTGCTTTGGCCAGGCTGAGATCTTGGAGAGGAGCGCGTCCGAGGTCTTCATTCGGCGGAGCGCAACACCTCCGACACATGGGGCAACCGTACGAGGCAAGAACTACTCTAGAGGTCAAAGTTCATCTCAGGTCGTCTCTTTTCTGAACAGTTTGTTTTCTGATGCTTTTCCGAAGATGAGACTCGTGGAAGTGCAGGAAGCGGGGGGGAGGGGTTAGGTGGGGCAGCAGGGAGGGGCAGCTGGGGGGGCTGCCATGTGTCAGGACAGTCAGGACAGGAGAGACCTCCGACCCTGGGGAGGTCAATATGCCTCTTTCTGCGTGTGCATCTGTTCCTGGATCTTCTGCAGCATCTCCTGCATTCGTCGCAACTGCAAAAAAGAGGAGCCAGATTACCATAGGCCCATACGAACATCAATCATGCTACCGACCAATCACAGGCTGGTGCAGAATCAATCAGTGTATGGATTTACTCTCCCTCTAGATACGCCAATCAATATTGATCAGTGGAACCTTTTGAGAGCCAGAACGCTGCCTACGATATAAATGAATCAAGGACTGATTATGCCTTGATTCACCATGATTGCTTCCAATGTACAGTAAACTGCATGCTATTCATGACACAGGATATAGAACAAGGTAAGTGAGAATCTGTGCCCCTTCATATCTGTATTTCTACTTCCCTCTATGACCAGAATTATATACACTGAACAAATAGAGGTGGACAAAGTGGCAGGACAGATCATTGCTCCATTTGTGCTCTGTTGGCCTAAACCCCTGAGTGTCTGAGGCCACTTTCACACTCAGGTCCTTTGACTGTTTGATTCAGAAGTGCAGTTTGATTTGCTTTGAGCTACAGTACATGTGAAAGGCTGACAGTGATGTCATCACACCAAGACATTATTTAAAACTGCTGAACCAAGACTACATGGGAGGGGGGGGGGTGGGGAGAGGCGGTCTTGGATGACCAGTCAAATATGAATGGTGTCCAAAATGAATGCACTACGCTCCATTTCTACTGAAGTTCAAAGGAAGAGCACCACAGCAAGGTGACTGTTCACATTGCACAGATTTTCCACTAAACGTCCACTAGAGGTCAACGGCAAGCCAACCAAGGGCGAGTGAAGTAGGTGCAGAATTCTGCATGTGTACCTGCACGAGGACTAAATAAATTCAGTTTGCAAATTGTTTCAGAGTTGATTGTTTTTTGAAGTTAATGCAGAAGTGCACTGTTCTTTGGTGCAAAAGTGCATTGTTAAGCTGGTCTTTGTGTGAAAGTGTGTGATAACACTGGTCTTGGCGTGAAAGTGCATGGTTAAACTGGTATTGGTGTGAAATCGGATTGAAATGCTGGTCTTGGTGTGAATGCATTCCAAGAACACATTGTGCATAGTAGCCTTTGGTCAAGCTGTACTCTCAGTAGGTTTAATTGGGCTGTTATGTG